>NC_050577.1:298139473-298334473 GCF_011100635.1 Trichosurus vulpecula
CATCTGAAATAATACAGCAAAACATCAAATACACATCAGAACATAACAGAACAAGGATGACTTACCCAGTATCTCAAGAAGTCACAATAGACCATCAGTCAGTCAGTCAGTATTTATCAAGCACTTACTATGCACTAATATTGTGCTAAGCACTGAGGGTACAAAGAAAGGAAAAAAAGCCTAAATCCAGTCCCTCCTCTTAAGAAGCTCAAGAGAGATAACATGCAAACAACTATGTTTATATATAATATAATTATACATTATATTTTTGTTGTGTATATATGCACACATATACATATATGCATCTTTGTGTGTGTGTGTGTGTGTGTGTGAGAGAGAGAGAAAGAGAGAGAGAGAGACAGACAGACAGACAGACAGACAGAGAAGGGGTTGTATATGAGAGGATTTGGCAAGTGATTGTATATGGCAGGTGTGAGAAAGAGAGAGAGAGTGAGTGAGGGGTAGAGGGTGATACCTGAATTGCAAGCTCGGGTGATTGGGAGGATGGTGGTTCCCTGAACAGAAATAGGAAAATTAGGAAGAGGGAAGGACTTGGAGCGAGGAAGGTGATGAGTTCAGTTTTAGACAAGTTGAGTTTAAGATGTCTCTGAGACATCCAGTTCAAGATGGATACCAAGGCAGTTGGATTTGGGATATTGGAGGTCAAAAGGTAGGTTAGAGCTGAATAAGAGGAATAAATAGATCCGACAATCATTAATGATAAATGTAGAAGACAGAAAACAATACAAAACATAACTAGCTAGCTGGTGGTTAAATTTATATATGAGCACGATAGGGGTGGGTTGCAGAGGGGAGATCTTTGGACTTCTGACCATTGCTGTCTCATTTATACAGCTGCAGGAGGTTTGGTGAGGGCAATGAGACATTTACTTACTCAGATAGCTGGAAGAGAAAACATCCAGAGAGTAGAATTGGCAGGACAAGATCAGTGATGTCAAAATGACAGCCTTTCCCACTTCTCCATGGAAAATTGTGGTGCATAGGAGAGGTGACAGAGGACTGGAAATGGGCAGATGTCCTAACTGAAAGAGACAGAGGCGGAGATAGAGAGATAGCTAGGCACAGAAACAGAGAGAGACAGGAGTAGGGGGAGTTCTTCAAACTTTTCAGACTTGACACTATTAAGAACTCTAGAATGTAGGTTTTGGGAGTTAAGAAGGATCTCAGTGGCCATCTGGTTCAACCCATACACAAAAGGAATCCCCACTAGCAAATATCCACAAGTTCATGTATTGAAGCTGGGAAGGACAGGTAATATGTTGGACAATAAAATTAGGATCCACAGTCTAGAATGGGGGTGGGGACCCACGGGTAGAACAATGGGCAGAAGAGAGTAAAGTATAATTTAATAATAGGAAGTATAAAGTCTCATCCATGTCAGAAAAGTCAGTCATGCAGATACAGGATGGTGGCCAATGAAGACCCTGGTAGTTTATGTATTTTGGTGAACCTGAAATGCAATATACATTAGCAGGGTGATGTGGCAGCCAAATGTGCTCTCAGGTTGCATTAAGTCAAATCAACAAGCAATTATTAAGTGCTTAGTATTAAAAAAACATTAAAAAAACTGAGGTAGAGAAGAAAGAAGACATTTGTATGGAGATATGGTGGAGAAAGAAGTCCAGAGTCAGGAGGGAATCCTGGAGAGGGAAGGAAGAACTGAATATGGCTGGCCTTTGGGTCTGTCTTTAAAATGGAAGGTCTAAAAGGAACTGACCAATCAGAGGAAGGGGCTGCAGGGGTGGAGGCATCTTCCAGGGTGAGTAGGCACTGAGCTATAGATTCCAGGACTAAGGATGGTCTAGAGTAGGACTAAGTAATGGTCCTTCTGTCTTCTGCCTTGTTTAGACCATTGAGCTCAGTTCTAGGCACCACATTTTAGGAAGGACATTGAAAAGCTGGAGTATATCCAGAATGGGATGAGGGAACAGAAGCGTAGGTATTATGCAAATTTTTTGAAGGAACTAAGGATGCTTCTCCTAGATAAGAGAAGAATTAAGGTGATGTAGTAAGTCTTAAGAATATGAAGGGCTGTTATGTGGAAGCAGATCAGCCTTGTTTTGCTTGGGTGAGTGGGAGTGGGGAAGAGGGCAGAACCAGAAGAAGTGGGGGAGGGGAGGAATTACAGAAAGCAACATTTCAGCTTTGTGTAAGGAAAATCTCTGAACAAGTTAAACAGTCCAAGACCACATAGATGTATAGAAACTAGAACTAGGTGAATTTGGAAGGTGACTTCAGGGGGCAGTGAGCTTCCTACGTTAGTGGGGAGAGGACAATTGACCACCTGCTGGGGATGGTTTTTAGAGAGGATTTCAGCCTCATGTTCCAGTTGGTGAGGGTGATCTCTAAGGGCCCTCTCAGCCATGCCATTGCCATTTTGAAGCTTTGAGGTTCTCTGTTGTAAGGGTCCTCCTAGATCTGAGGTTCAATGTTCTGTATTCTAAGTTCCTCCAAGCTCTCAGTCAGATTAACCCCCCAGTCCCCAACTTGCTCTGACAAGTCTTATTCTAATATTTTGTTCTAAGGACACTTCAGGCTCTGAAATGTTATGATTCCATTACCTCCCAGTGAACTAGCTTGAGGACCTTGAGAAGTTAATTAAGTCCAATTCAGCAGACCTTAATTGAATGCCTGTTTGGACGACTTGACTGTATACAGGTAAATCTAAACTCAAGTACTAATGATTTCTAGGACTTCAGCAGCCACCACTTTCAGCGATAATGAGAGCAGAGTTTCATTATCTTCAGATGGGCAGCCTGGGGGAGTTGGAAGAACGGATGTAGGAGACTGCAATGCAGGGTTCTAGTACTGGCTCTGCCATTAACTCTATGTTAGCCTGTCACTTCTCTTCCATAAATCTCAGTTTCTCATCTGTAAATTGAGGGAATTGGAAGAATTGGAGTCTAAGGCAGCAGTACTGTAAGGCTCCCCTGATCCTAAGTCTCTTCCCCATTGGCCTACCACCAAGGTGTTGGCATTGCCCTTCTGCTTTACTCCCTCTGGTGAGGCAGGATCTTCCGAAGGCCCTTATGAATCTTGATGTTCATTAAAGTATGCCCAGTTTGATAGAGTCAGAGGCTTAGAGCTGGCAGGGACCTAAGAGAAAATCTAGGCCATCCCCCTTCCCCCATTTTACCGATGAGGTAACTGAGACCTAGACAAGTGGCAGAGCTGTGTGACCTTGATTTATTTACCTGTAAAATGGGGACATTAATCTCTCACAGTGCTGTTGTGAGGATGGAAGAGAACTTAGGATCATAAGAACCTCAAAGACAGCCAAATCCAACCTCCTAGTTTAAGGGATGAAGAAACTGGGAATGAAAGAGGTTTAGTGACTTGTCCAAAGTCACATAGGAATGCACATGAAAGTGTTTTGTTAGACCCTGAGCATCAGACAGACCCTCTCTATCTTTTCATGGGAATGCAAGCTTCTTGAAGAGCTTTCCCCTGAAATAGTAAGGGGCTATTTTTCATCTTTGTCTTGGTATTCCAAGGACCTAGCGCACTGGCACACAGTTGGTGCTTAATAAATGTAGGTTCAAATTGCCCTGACATCATTGTCAGAAGTAGTGCAGTGAAAACAGCCCCAGCTGTGGATTCAGAGGACCTGGGTGCAAATGCTACTCTGGGTCTCCTTTCTGTTTCCTCTTCTGTAAAATGTGAGGAATGAAGGAAGTGGCCAGGAGCCTGGTACGCTGTCCAGGGTACTGCTCTGCCAGCCTCCCTCCCGTGGCAGCTGCTCTTCTCTGTCCCTTTTCCCTAGGAAGTTCTTCCTGAGTACCCTCCAAGGATTGGGAGCAGGGGTTCTGGGCTCCTGTTCAGCTGGGCTCCCCTCAGGGAGAACTCAGGCAGGAAATGATGACTTTAATACCAAATTACTTACCCAATTAGGCACTCTGGAGCTGGCAGGCTGTGGTGGGGGCTTTTTTTCCCTTTAAACTCCAAGGCCCTTTAGCATTTGAAGCTTCACAATGAAGTAACTGTGTGATTAGTAATTAAATTCTCACTCCTAAGAGTGATGTCTTACGTGTGTGTGTGTGTGTGTGTGTGTGTATCTTCAGCCTGCATAGCTACCCTCTTACTGAGCTGCCCCCAAATGCCATTTGAGAATATTAAAGGAAGAGAATGAAGAGGAGAAAGCCCCTCCCATCTGTATGAAGCCTTTCCTGAACTCCCGCCCCCCCCCCCCCCCGCCCCATTATCTTGTATTCATTTTGCATCAGCTCTTTGAGAACAGGAATTGTTTCATTCCTTGTATGTGTAACCTCTAGGCTTAGCACAGTCCCTGATGTAGTAGTTGGAGCTTAATAAATGCTTTTTTGATCTATTTAGATATGTATGCATTACCTTTCTTATAGAATGTAGACTTCTTGAGGGCAGGCACTGGTTCAGTTTCATCTTCCTAACACCCAAAGTTTAGCATAGTGCCTGGCTGTAGTAGGAGCTTGATAACCACTTGCTGATCTGTTTAGATGTCTAACATCATCTCCCTTGATAGACTGTAAACCATCTGAGGACAGGGACAGCATCTTTTTGTCTTCCACTCTCTAGTATCTAGCCCAGTGCCTGGTCCAGAATAGATGCTTGATTGATGCTTATTGATTTATTGATTCATTCATTCATTCCTTCTCCTGCCCACCCCTCTCTCATCAGGACTGACCGTGAACAAGCTCAAAGCTTAAGAGGCAGGGGGTAGAATGGAGGAGTTGGAGGTAGAATCACCTGAGTTGTAAATCCTACCTTTGACCCTAGTGGTGTGATCCTGGGCAGGATGCAGAACATCTCTCAGCCTCAGTTTACTCACCTGTCAAATGGGAATAATAATGTTTGTAGCATAAATATGAGGTGAGGATCAAACGATTTAATGTAGGTGAAATACTGTGCAAATCACAAAGCACCATGGGAATGGAGGCTGCCATTATTAGCCTATGCAGAGAATATTGGGAGCTGTATTAAAATCCTGGCTCCTAGAGTTGAGGTGTGGGCTGATTCGGCTCATATGGGGCCAGGGCTTCTGTGACCATAAAGTGTTATAGAGCAAATGGTTAGGATGTTATTATAAGGCCCTGCTTCCCCACGGATTCGACTAAAAGCATTAACTATTTAGCTAGGACCGAGTTCATCCCCCGTGGCAAGGCATACGTTTGGTAACAGCTGAAAGAATGCAGGACAGAGACCCGAATCCTCTCCATTGCTTCTTTCTGGGCCTCAGTTTCCTCATCTGTAAAAGGAGAGCTCTGGGCTGATGGTTTCTGAGCTCCTTTCTGTTGGTGACATTCTTTATGCTAAGCATCACCCCCTCCCCAGTTCTGACATTTCACGTTCTAAGGGCCCACTCTTAGCTGAGGACCTTGCCTCACTTCACTGACAAAACTGAAGGCATTCTTGGAGAGCTCTCTCTTTTTTCCCATTTCCCGTTGCTCTGACAGCATCCCCAGCATCCTTCACTCCAGTGTCTGATGAAGAAGTATCTCTTCCCCTTATCAAGGCCAACCATCCTACACCTTCCTTTGACCTCATGCCCTCAGGCTTCTCTGGCAGACTAACTACCATTCGCTGTACTCATCATTAGTTTCTCCCTGTCTATTTATCCTTCTCTGGGGCTAACAAACATGTCAATGTCTCCCTTATCTTAAAGCCCCTCAGTCTTTCCTGCCATCTCTGCTGGCTGCCATCCTCCTCCACCACACCACCAAACTCCTCCCCACATGTTCTCAGCTAAACTCTGGTTAAGCCGCCTACGCCAGGTGCTTCTACTTTCTTTCCTTAAATAAAATTGTGACCTGGCTTTTGAACTCATCATTCAACTGAAACTGTGCTCTCGGAAGTTACTGGTGTCCTCTTAATTGCCTAATCTTTCTTAGTCTTCTATGCTGGATCTTCATCCTTGTCACATCCGTTGACTATGGGCATCCTCCAAGGCTCTGTCTCAGACTCTCTTCTTTTTTCTCTTTACTCTCTCACTTGGGGATCTCATTAGCTCCCAAGGGTTCAGTTATTATCTTTATGTTGATGGCTCCCAGACCGTTATGTCCAGGCCTGGTATCTTCCCTGAAGTCTGTCCTGTAATGCTCGCTGTCTAGAGGAATGCTCTCCCTCCTCACCAGTGCCTCTTAGAATCTCTGGCTTCCTTCAAGACTCAACTCAAATCCCATGCTCTGCAGGAAGCATTTCCCAGGTCTTCCAGTTATTCTTAGTGCTTCTGGCTTCAATGTACTTTTAAAACAATTAATATATAATATTTCCCCCTCAATTTCATGTAAAAACAATGTTTAACGTTTGGATTTTTTAAAATTTTGTGTTCCAAATTCTATCCCTCCCTTCCTTCCTCCCTTCCTCCCTCTCTGAGACAGTAAGCAATTAGATATAGGCAATACATGTGCAATCATGTAAAACATTTCCATATTAGTCATTCTCTACAAGAAAACTCAAATAAGAAAAAAGAATGAAAGAAAGAAAGTGAAAATAGCATTCTTCAGTCTGTATTCAGTCAATATCAGTTCTTTCTTTGGAGGCAGATAGTCTGCTTCATCATTAGTCCTTTGGGATTGTCTTGGATCATTGTATTGCTAAGAAGAGCTAAGTCATTCACAGTTCTTCGTTGTACAATATTGACTGTGTGTGACATTTTCCTGGTTCTGCTCACTTCACTTTGCATCAGTTCATGTAAATCTTTCCAGGTTTTTTTTGAAATCGTCCTGCTTGTTATTTCTTACAGCACAATACTATTCCATCAAAATCACATACCGAAGCTTGTTCAGCCACTTCCCAGTTGATGAACATCCCTTCAATTTCCAATTCTTAGCACTGCAAAAAGAGCGGCTATAAATATTTTTGTACAAATAGGTCCTTTCCCCTTTTTATGTCTTTAGGATGTGGATCTAAGAGTGGCATTGTTTGGTCAAAGGGTATGCACAGTTTTAGAGCCCTTTGGGCACAGTTCCAAATGGCTTTCCAGAATGGTTGGATCAGTTCACAACTCCACCAACAATGTATTAGTGTCCTAGTTTTCCCACATTCCCTTCAACTTTTCTTATTTTCATTTTTAGTCATATTAGCTAATCTGATAGGTGTGAGGTGGTACCTCAGAGTTGTTTTGATTTGCATTTCTATAATCAATAGTGATTTAGAACATTTTTTCATATGCCTGTAGACAGCTTTCACATGCCACTTTCCATCGTCTCTGTCTGCCTGCTCTTTATATCCCAAGCAGGGCCCACTTTTTCTTTTTCTTTATATCCCAAGCACTTACCACAGTACCTGGCACATAGTGAAAGCTTAATAAATGCTTATCGATGAAGGATAACTAGCTGGTGAAGTGGATACAGCAACAGCCCTGGAGTCAGGAGAAGCTGAATTCAAGTCCGGCCTTAGAAATTTATTACCTGTGTTACCCCGGGCAAGGCACTTAACTCTAAAATGCTTATTGAAGTGGGGGGAGGGGAAAAAGAACAAAGTTAAAAAGTGCACAGCAGAGAACAAAAGAAAACACAAGGAAGCAAAGAAAAGATGGACAATTCTCAACACAAGGTGTATTATTTATCATACAGGCTTTCTTGAAATGAAAATTTATTGTTACATATTTTGAATCCTCTCCTATGTTCTGCTACGCGCATGACATGCTTTTTTTTCCCTTTCTTACTTTATATTTAAGTTTCAATATTTATGTTTATGATATGTTTTTGTTTCTTTTCTCTATTTCGTATGTGTGTACTGGTAAAATAAAATTTAATAAAAGAGAAGAAAAAGGGGGCAGCTAGGTGGCGCAGTCAGGAGGATCTGAGTTCAAATCCAGCCTCAGACACTTGACATACTAGCTGTGTGACCTTGGGCAAGTCACTTAACCCCAATTGCCCTGCCTTTCCTCCTGCAAAAAAGAAATGCTTACTTAAGGATACCTGAAAATATATAACTCATTCTGACCCTGGAGTCCATCCATGTCCTGAGAGGAGGGAGATTTTTATTGATTCTAGTTCTGATTTATTTTAGTGTTCTCCTTTATAGGAGATATACCACTGGGTATACTTGGCTCTGAATTAGTTTATATAAGGTCTCTGATGTTTCTCTGAATTCATCCTATTTGCCTTTTTAAAGTGGTTCAATAATATTCCTTTACATTCATGGATGAGTTTGTTCAGTCATTCCCAGAGTTTCTAGACAACAGCCTTGTTCAAGTTTTTCACACTCACAAATTTTGGTATATTCATACAAATATTTGGGTATATTGCATCGTGGGACTGTAAGATCATGAATCTAGGGTTGGAAGAAACCTTAGAAGCCTTCTAGCCCAATTCCTTAATTTTACAGTTGAGGAAACTGAGGCCCAGTGAGGTTAGGTGGTAAGTGAGAATTAGAAGTGGGATTTTAAATCAGATTCTAGAGTCGATGTTCTTTCTATTATACTATGGATTGGGACCTTCCTGACTTTTTTTTGACAGGGCTTTTTGAAGAGACCCAATGTCCACTGGACTTACTCAGCAGTGGTCCTTCTCTTACTCTCTATCTCCTCACCCCCAATTTCTGTCTTTGGCTTTAGTGGCCTGCTAATTGCCCCCAAATTGGATTTCCAAGAATCCTAGATCCCAGGAAAAGGAAAGGAGAAAAGTGAAAAGGAAGGAGAATGAGAAGCGACACTGTTGAGTCTGTGCCAGCTGAGGTGCCCGTGGTCATAGTTATCGGTCTCTACCCCTCCCCTCCAGTATGGCACCCTCCCCAGCGCCCCCAGAGCCTCCCTTACCACTGCCCTCTGGGTTTCCTGTTGTGCTGAGCTGGCCTTGTTCTGAGCAGCCATACAGAAGAGGATAGGAACTGATTTTCTGTGATGACAGCCCCTGGCCATGCCTCAGAGATGTCACAGCTCATCCCTCATCCCTCTTGTTCTTCCGGCCTCCCCCATTATGACAGCTCCCCTTATGGAGGCTCATAGACTCAGGTCTGGAAGTGACCTTGGAGGCCACCCAGGCCAATGGCCTCAACTTACAGATTAGACAGTCCTCATCTAGGTGAACTGATGTGGCACAGCAGAAGGAGGGCTGGGGCTGGAGTCTGAAGGTCTGGGTTCAAATCTTAGGCATGACACTTCCTTCATGTGTCACCTTGCCCAAGTCATTTAACCTCTGTATGCCTCAGTTTCCTTATCTGTAAAATTAGGAAACGATAAACAGCAAAACCAAGGCAGTGTAGCCTCTGAGGTCCCTCTGACACAGAGACACAGAGACATGGTGCCTGGGAATGGTGTGTGGGTGAGAAACCGAGATCTAGGATCTTATAATTCCAGAAAAGTGGTTTTAATGTCTCCAGTGAGGAGAGCCTCCCTCCCTCCCATGGTGGTGACTTTAGCTCAGCTTCCATGGGGAGGAAGCTTTTCCATGTAAAATCTAAATCAGTGTCTCTGTAATTTCCATCCATGACTCTTTGCTCTGACCTCTGGGGCCAGGCAGAACCAAGGTGAACCCTTTCCACAGGACAGCCCTCTAGATGCCAGAATTAGTCAACCAGCCTTTCCTAAGCCCCTCTAATGCATCAGGCACCCACCAGCTAAGCGTGTGTTGTCAACACAAAGGCAAAGTGAGAGTCCCTGCCTACCAGGAGTTTCCATTCTAACAAGGAAGATAACATGCATTTGTATACATCATGTAACCAAAGTGAATAAAGAGGTTTTGAAGTGGGAAATGGCAGGGCCCAGGAAGAGCTTCTGGAAGAAGGCGATGCTGGACCTTAGTTCCGAAGGAAACCAGATTTGCCAAGTTTGCAGATTAGGCTGATGGACTCTCAGGGAGCCTCAAACCCTCAAATAGCAGAGCTGCAAGGGATCTCCTGGGGGGCCATCTAAGCCAACTGTCTTCATTTTACCAATGAAGATGAAGAAATTCTCAAGCAGGTGTTAAAAGGGCCCCAAAGAGCTGGCTTCCTCATTGGCAACTTGCCCCTCAGACTTAGTGGGGTTTAAATAATGGGTCCTGATAGTCAAATTGGTGACAGGTCAGAGGAAGGAAGGTTTGATTGCTATGGGCTGGGGTGACATCGGCAGCTTCCTGGAGATTTGGGACAAGCAGATGGAGGGGGTTTGACCAGGATAACAGGGCTGGCTCAGTCTTTACCAGCTGGCTGACTTTGGCCACGTCATGTCGACTCTCTGGGTGTCAGTTGCCTGATCTGTAAAATGGGCCATCTCTAAGGCCCTTTCTAGCCTTGAATCTATGAGTCTAATATATATATATATTCACACAGGATACACAAACATACATAATACATTTCTGCCTCCTCCTTGCGGGACCCTGCTTCTCCAACCACCCTGGACTCTGATGGGAGCTTTTTCACCTTCTCTGGCCCAGACCCAGCCTGCCACTGCACTTCCCTAAGCCTCCTCCCTTCCCTTCCAGCTCCCCTTTGTGTTCTGTCTTCCCCGGTGAGAATGGAAGCTCCCTGAGGGCAGGGACCATCTCTTTTGCCCGGGGGCTTAGTACAGTGCTTAGTATCTGTTGTTGTTCAGTCATTTCAGTTGTGTCCGACTCTTCATGACCCCATTTGGGATTTTCTTGACAAAGATAGTAGGGTGGTTTGCCATTTCCTTCTGCAGCTCATCTTACAGGTGAAGAAACTGAGGCAAGCAGGGTTAAGTGACTTGCCCAGGGTCACAGAGCTAGTAAATGTGTGAGGTCAGATTTGAACTGGGGAAGAGGAGTCTTCCTGACTCCAGACCCTGTGCTCTGTGTCACCTGCTTGGTATATAGTAAATGCTTAATAAATGCTGTCTTTCTATCCCTGTTTCCCTAACCTCCCCGCCCCTCACACACACTTATCTACTCCCACACACTTAATACATTTTCCACATATACACAGCCACCCAGTTAATTCTGGAAAAAGCTGTCTGGTCCTCTAACAAAGGATTGTGTGACCAGACATGGGTCAGTGTGGAGCAGCTGAGTTTTTCATTTTTCTCGTAGCTGAAGACCCTGGGCTAATCAGAGAGTTCAGGGCCCGTGGTGGGGGAGGGGCTGAAAGGGAGGAAGGTGGAGGCTCAGAGAGAAGAGCTGGGAATGGGGAGAGCCAAGTGGGGGAGGGTCAGAAAACACAACCCTCTGACTTCACAGTGTGATCATCCTTCCTCCTTCCAAGCTAAGCTTCTCTTTAGGGTTACTTCTTTCCTCCCGGCCCCTCTCCTCCATCCCCTCTAGACCCTGGAACCCCAAAACATCTCCCCGGGAAGCTACTGCCTCTGTGTTTGTGGGAAAGCTGATGAGAGTCAGGGCGAGATAGGAGGAGGAGAAAAGAGAGACAGGCAGTGCGTCTGTGCTTGGTGCGTGGGTGTGTGAGTGCGTGTGTGTCCGGGAGACACAGCGCCTGGGAACTGTGTGTGGGTGAGCAAAACCAGAGAATAAGCAGAGAAGGACAAATATGCAGATGTGCCGGCTATGGGTGCTGGTGCACTCGCTTTGAGAACAAGGAATGGAGAGGGAAGAGGGGGGACGAAGCTCTCCCATTACTGACATCTTTGTCAGCCCCAGAACTACTTCTGGTCCTCCCCCCAGCCTGATTAGCCCTACTGGTGTGGGACTCCTGGCTTTCTGTCTCTACGCGAGGTTCCTGTCTCTCCCAGGCCTCAGTCTCTCTATCTGTAAAATGAAGCAGTTGACCTTGTCCAGTGGGTCTCAACGTTTTATGTGTCATGGACTCCTTTGGAGGCTGCTGAAGCCTATGGACCATGTTTTAAAATTACATCAGTTCTTGAAATAGTTATCAAAATATTCAGACAAGTTTATCAATCCCAGGTTTGGGGTCCCTCCCAATTCTTTGTTTTTAGTAGAAACATTGTAGGTTTTAAGGCCCTCTCCAGTGTAACATTGTGTTCTAAGGTTTTTTCGGGTGGTAATATTGTGTCCTAAGGGCCTTTAACATTCTACGTTCTAAGGTCTATTAAAGTTGTAACATTCTGTGCTCGGTTGGTCTTACAAGCCCTGGTATTCTGTGTGCCTCTAAGTCTTTGAGAGTCTGTGCTGGACAGTGGGAATTGTCTGTCTTGTCTGTCTTATCTGTCAGTCTGTCTGTCTGTCAGCCTGTCCTGTCCACCTGTCTGTCAGGCTATCTGTCTGCCTGTCGGGCTATCTGTCCACCTGTCTGTCTGTCAGGCTATCTGTCTGCCTGTCAGCCTATTTGTCTGTCTGTCCATCTGTCCATCTACCTGTCTGCCTAACCATCGGTCTATCAGCCAGCCTGCACCTCCCTCCCTTTGGCAGCTGCGGCCGACTGCCCCTCCTCCACAGCATTGTCGATGTCACACTCCAGCTCCCCAGCTGCCTCCAGTGTTTAGCTTTTTTCATATACATGAAAATGAATATTCTGATCCCTGCATGAAATCCCCACACAGCGTCAGACTGCCTGCCTCCTTCCTTCCCCTCACCCCTCTTCTCTAGCTCCCCCTGAACTCCCTTTCGATTTGGTGTATGCCTGTGTGGCAATGACAGCTCTGGGGGATAGATCAAGGCGGCTGCATTTCAGGAAAAGAATTATTTCACTCAATTACTCTTACACACGAGCGCTGGAATCGTGGGAGGAGGGGGAGAGTGCTCCCAACAGTTGGACAGGTTTCCCTCCGTGTGTTGGGAAATCTATCATTTCACACCAACTCCTGCATGGCAGGTAGAGATAGGCACCTGCTGAGCTGGGGGAGGGCAGAGAAGGCTGGTGGGCAGGCAGGATGGGGCAGAGGAGGCCTCTCTGTGAGCTGGGGGAGGGCAGAGAAGGCTGGTGGGCTGGCAGGATGGGGCAGAGGCCTCTCTGGGAGCTGCAGGAGGGCAGGGAAGGCTGGTGGGCTGGCAGGATGGGGCAGAGGCCTCTCTGGGAGCTGCAGGAGGGCAGGGAAGGCTGGTGGGCTGGCAGGATGGGGCAGAGGACGCCTCTCTGTGAACTTAAGGCTGATGGGTTGGCACAACCAGGGTAGGGCCTCTCTGTGGCTTAGAGGAACTTTGGGGAGATGAAAATTAGAATTTACTTAGAACTTAGAGGAACATTCTCAGAATTGAGTTGGACCAATCACTTTGCTGCCTTGGGAGTCATTTTCCTACTCTGCCAAATTAGGGAGTCAGACCAGAAGACCCACACTCAGCAGGTAGACCTGGTCCCTAGTCCTGACTCCAGGGCTGGTGCTCTGTCCACTTTACCTCCTCGATGCCCCTTTTCTTATCTGTTAAAAAGAATGGGTGAGGCCTGATGATCTCTAGGGTCCTTCTCGGCTCTAAATCCTCAGATTCTGCAAATTGGAAGAAATTACATTGGGGAAAATACCTGGGACTTTCAATGAGCATAAGCTGCCACGAAAACCATTTTCTTAAAGACTGGCCTTCTCCTAGTGATGCCACATGGTGAGAGATCATGGCTCCTCTGTGGAGGATCGTGGGAAATAATGGCAGATTGGTACCCCACAGGTTGGGATGGAGACCATCCCATGTTCCAGGTCCTACCCACATGCCTCTGCACACCCTGGAATGTTCCTCCCTCCCTCCGAGATTCTCTGGCTTCCTTCCTTGGCTCACTTATTGTCTCCTAGAGGAAGCCTTTCCTAACTCTCCAGTTCCCAACCCTTGCAATTACTTTCTATGATTACTCGGTCTGTGTGTCATAATCACTGTCTTAGGTACCTATTGTCTTTTCTTCTTGCCTCCCCCACCCCAAGCTTCTTGGGAGCAAAAATTGTATATGCCTGGTACATCGGACTTATCTAATAAATGTTGAACTGAAAGGAATTTACAAATGAGGGAACTGAGATCCAAGGAGTGTAGTATCTTGTACCAGGTCACACAGCTAGTTCATCTCAGGTCTCTTGACTTCCATCTCCCCTTTGGGGGAGCTCAGGATTTAAAAATTTTGAATGAATGAAAAAGCCTTTATTATGGATTTACTATGTACCAAGAACCATGCTGGGCCTTGTGGATACAATGCCAAAAGCCATCCACCCCTGACCTTAAGGAATTTACATTCTATAGGGGAGGCAACATGTAGAGGAGACTTGGGGGGGGGGGTCAGAGATTTTCCCCTTTTGAAAACTCTAAGTTGATCAGAGAGTTCCTTGTGCGTCCACATTGGTGGGTGCTCCGCCCACCCCATTTTCTCCCCTATCAGAATTGCAACTTTTGTATCATCAGCATTTTGTTCTTGAGAACTTCCATCCATCTTGGGCTGTGGGACCCAGCTTTTCTCTGAAATCTTGGCCATCAGTGCTCCCCCAAACTAGGCTGTACATCACACCATTCCCTATTTTCCATCCATAATTGATAGCAAAATCTAAGTTAAAGAGATCACTTCCACCCTGGTCTTCTGTGCTGGTAATGTCTAAGATGAGTGTGGGGAGCCTCCACATATGACCTTAAGGCTGCAGGTTCCCCACCCCTCATCTAAGATTTTAAGGAACAGAGACCAAACCTCAGATTCAGGTGATCCAACTATACCGTTTATTGGGAGAAGACAGACTCCTTTTGGATGCGCTCTCCTGTCATAGGAAGAGGATGAGAAAACATGTGCACTCAGTTTCATTGCAGCCTGGTGGGGCCTTGTCTTATCTGGCCTGGGGAAGCCGGTGTAGTGGATGGAATGCTGGGCTTGAAGGTGGGAAGACTTGGGTTCAAATCCTGCTTCAGATGCTCACTGCCTGTGTGACCTTGGCAAAGGCATTGAATGTCCTTCAACCTCAGTTTCTAAATCTATAAAATGAGGTCGTTGGACTCAGTGGCCCCTTCCAGCTCTCAATCCAGGATTCTATGAAATGTGAGCCAGCTTTATCAATTGTTCTGTCTTTATTTTTCCTTTATTATTATTTTAGATGTATTAAAACTGTGATTAGGTCTGTTTCTGCTCTCAAGATCATTCAGAGAAAACGATGGAAGGCTCTTTCTCTGCACTGCCCCATCCCCATTTCCCAGCCCCGTTTTTGAGCCAGGCCTCTCACCCACTGATTGCTGACAGATCCCCCCACTCATCCCTCTCAGCCTTAGCCCAGAGTTCCACCTCCATTGTCCCTGTGCAGCCTTGGGCAGTCTGCCTCCCCAATCAGGCCTCAGGTTCCACATCTCTGAAATGGGGAGGCGGGATTACCCGACACCCAGGGTCTCTCTCAGCTGGAAATCTTCGCTCTCTGATCAGCAGGTTGGCAGATCTTCTTTGATCTTCTAGCCAGATGGTCTCCAAGGTCCTTTCCAGCTCTGAATGTAAGATCAATGTTCTGAGGGCCTTGAAAAGCCAGTTATTAAGTCACTAGCAGCCTTCATCCGACAGGAGGGCTTGTGGAAGCGCTGCCCGGCATTGGCAGTTAGGAGATCTGGTTTCTGGTTTCTCTGCTGCCACTGGGGTGAGCCTGTTTCCTCCTCCGTAGAATGGGAACACTTGTCCTTGCCTTGCCCCACCCCCACCCCCATGGAATGGAGAAGCCCACCCGAGGAGCAGCTGACTCACTGCTGCCCTGCACTGGTGCCCACTTTGGGATACATAGAGATGCTCATGTCCCTCGTGTCCTCTAGGCCTGGCCTTGGCTCCTTCCAGATGGAGAGACTGGAGTTGGGTTAGGAATTGGACTCAAATGAGAGGAGGTTTGTGGAAATCCAAGAAATTCTAGCTCAGGCTCTGACAACAACTGGCCATGTGACCTCGAACAAGACCCTTTCCCTCTCTGGGCTTCAGTTTCCTCTTCTCCACAATGAGGAGCTTGGACAAGATGACTCCTGAGGCATCATGGCAGAGTAGAAAGAACGCTGAACCTGGAATCAGGGCCTGGGTTCAAATCCTGCTTATGATGTTTCTTACCCATGTGACCTTGGGTACATCATTTATCCTTCCTGGGCCACAGGTCCTCATGTGTTAAATGCAGAGGTTGGATTGGGTGGCCTCCAAGGTCCTTTCCAGCTCTTAATTCAGGATTCTATGAACAAGAGGGCCTGGATTCAAATCCTGTATCTCATGCTTACCATCTGTGTGACTTTGGGAAGTCATCTCAACTCTCTGGCCCTCTGTTTCCCCATTTGTAAAATAAAGTGGTTGGAGTGGGCAGCCCTATGATTCCATGAATGTGGCAAATTCTCCATCACACCTTTTGTGATGTGAGTTGGGGGGTGGAGGTGGTGGATTCCTAACTGCCTAGATCCAGCCAGCTCCAGTCTGCAGGCTGGGGGGCACCAGAGGTGGGAGGCTTACCGTGTGCTTTTCTACACCAACAACCTGCAGGCTCCAGACCCTCCTTCGTTCAGGCTGGGCCTCTTTTCCTCCCTGCTAGTGCAGATAATTGAGTGTGAGCAGTGTGAACCGAGTCAGCAGCTGGGACAGGCTTGGTTTAGGTCCTCAGTCAGGTCCCCTGGGGCATGATGCTCATCAGACAAAAGGCTGATCCAAACCTGGGCATGTCTTAAATGAGGGTTGCTGCATTGACGTCTGGCACCACACCGTGAAGAGGCAGAGCACAGCAAAGAGCCTACCTGCCTGTTTCTTTTCTTGCTAAACATTTGGATGCCAATCAGTCTTGGTGGCAGCAGGGACCAGGAGTATACTCCAGACCAACTAGCTTCTGGGTTCTTCTCACAGGTGAAAGCTGCTCCCCCCCAATGGACCCCTCCCCACATCTCTGAGGTCAGAGACCAAACCATTTGGTGTGGGACGGCTAGGCCAGCATCACTGGGGGATATTGGGGACATTGGGGGATATTGACAGAGGATATCAGACCACATGATCGTGGTGGGAGGCAGAGGGAGCTGGGCTCCAACCCAGACTCTGCCATTTCCCGTCTATATGACCTTGGACAAGTCTTTTCCCTTTACCTTTAAAATGAGGTGATCAGATTGGCTTCTCTAAGGAAGGCCCTTTCCTGCTCTTCTGTTCCGACTTCTCCCAATAATTTTAGGGATCATGATAGGGCCTGGACCCATGATTTTGTTAGCATAGTGTTTCAACAATCTGGCTGGCAGCTTCTGTGGAGGTATAAGATTCACCCACAACCAGCACCCAGAAAGCTGCCAACAGCACACGTTCTTCTGATCTGCTTAATTAAGGAAAGCAAGGTGAAGGGGTTGACAGGCTTACTTTTAATTCAGCATTCAAATATCATTCAGTTAGTTCAGGGGAAAAAGCCAGCACCCTGAACTTCAAAATAAAATGCAAACAAATTACAAACATCAACAGACTTTGTCTGATTCAAGTCCCAACAGATAGTTACCAGAGTTCAACAAAGTCTCAGCATCCAGGTTTACAAGCTGGAGGGCTCCTTAGCTACAGCTGCCCAGAGTCTCCTCATCAACACCATCTCTAGGGCCCTGCGCAAATGGCTCTGTCCTCCCTTCTTATAGGGCTTCCGACATCATCAAACATCATCTGAATCACCAGAGCTCAGGCTCTGGTGATTGGTTCTTGAGTTGGCCCCTCCCCTTAGGACCCTGGGAGGTTCACATCCACATGGATTAGGTTAACACCTAATGGGGTTTGGGCCTGGGGCTTAGCACCTAGTAAAGCTCACTGAGATAAATTGAGTCACTCAAAGAAAACAAAGGCCATTCTGGTTACACATAGAGTACTCTCAGGTGATGAAACTCTCAAGCAAGGAATGTTGACTCCTTCTCTCTGTCACTTAGAGAATTGTCCAGAACACTGAGAGATGGACACATGACCTGTCCAGGGTTCACACTGGGCACTAACAATTCCATCGTGCTTATTTCTGTGTGTTTGACTCCCTGCCCCTGCCCCCACCCCAGCCCCCCCACCCCACCCTCCCCAACCTCCCCACCCCACCATTAGACTGTAAGGTTCTGGCGCAAGGCTCTACATCCTCTCTTTTGTATTCCTTCCTATGCCTGAGCAGTTCCTTATGCTTTGGGGGTGGGGTTGCAAACCTGGGATTTCACCAGTATAAGGAACTCCCTGTATGGAAATGCCTTCTCCCAACGCAGGTTCATACCTATCTGTAATTTACCTTTTAGAGTTAGTCACCTGGGACCCTGAGAGGTTAAACTACATATCTATGACGTGTCAAGACTTGAACTAGGTCTTACAGACTTGAAGGCCAGCCCTCTAAGCACTGTACATTCTGCCTCCATACTATACACAATGTAGCAGACTGTAGTGGGCAGCTAGGCCTGGTGGGTAAACACTGGACCTGGAGTCAGGAAAACCTGAATTCAATACTAGCCTTCCACAAATTATTGTGATCCTGAGGCAAATTACTTAATTGGCAGCTGCCTCAGTCTCTTCACCTATAAGATGACCATAATAGCAACCCTTCCCTTCCAGGGATGTTGTGAGGATGGGTGTAAGTGCTAGCCATGAGGACAGTCAGGAGACCTGGGTTTGGTCCTGGCTGAGCTATTTGTGTGACCTTCCACCCCCAGGCTTTCATGTCTTTATCTTTAGCAGGGTTGTGGCTGGACTGGCCTAGGTGATATCTGAGGCCCCTTTCCAGGGGCCAGCCCCACCCACCACCCTTGCTCTCTGCCCTTACTCTCTCTCCATCTTTCCCTGCAGGATGGTGGAATATTCTCTGGACCTTCAGAACATCAACCTGTCGGCCATCCGCACGGTCCGAGTCCTGAGGCCCCTCAAAGCCATCAATCGAGTGCCCAGTAAGTCATTCCCAGTCTGACTCCCTTTCCCTGACTCGGCTCTTCGAAGGAACGACTGACAGGAATTAGCCATTCCCAACCGGGGTATAGTAAACTCACGTTCTGTGCCGTGTACAGACAGGGAGCTCACCAGCCTGCTTAGTGCTGCTGGCACTGCCGCTGGGCTGGGTCACTCGTCACTTGGATGAATGGCCTCTGGAGACTACTGGTCATTGAACGTCAGGGCCGGAAGGGACCAACCCCAAAAGACTTCAGGAGAAATAAACTTTTTAAAGGCGCCACCTATGCGTGTAGGGCAATGTTAAGAGTGGCAACTATAACATAGGATAATGTTAAGATTTCAAGCTGGAAGAGATAGAAATCTCCAGTTTTACGGAAGCAGAAACTGAGGCTCTGGCTAAGGGACAAAAGTTTATCTATGAAGGGGGAACCTGGACTGGGGATGGGGGCATCCCACTCTTCTTGCCGGAGCACAAGACATTCCACCCCATCCCTCCTCCTTAATGCCTGAAATTCAGAGCTAGCCTTCATGGAGGTGATGAGGAGGGAAGGCAGGCCAGGGCTCAGCTGGGAAGAGCCACCCATTCTCAGGGACAGGTGACACTTTGAGATCACTTCATCCACTTTCCTCCTGCTCTTCCCTTATTATACGGATGGAGAATTGAGGTCCATGTGACTCGACCACCCTGGGTCACAAGGGCTTATGATAAATCCTGTGGAAAAAAGCAGTGTGTGATGGACAAGGGGGCAGTCTAGGCAGAAAGTCTAGACATCAGCTTGGAGAATGAAGAAAGGCTTTGTGGTGGAGGCGGCCCTTGAGATGGCCCTTGAAGGATGAGAAAGATGAGAGATGTATTCTGTTGTTGCATAGTCTAAGTAGTCATGTCTGACTCTTTGTGACCCCACTGGGGCTTTGTCTTGGCAGAGATACTGCCATTTCCTTCACCAACTCATCTTACAGAGGAGGAAACTGAGGCAAACAGGGTAAAGTGACTTGCCTAGGGTGACACAGCTAGTAAGTGTCTGAGATAGATTTGAACTCAGTGTGTTCTAGGCATTTGAAAAGGTAGGAAGGGGAAGGACAATATCTGTTGGGGGTGAGTAGTCCACTTTGGTTGGAGTATGGAGTATACAGAGGAGATGTTGTGGTTGTGAAAGGAGATGGGAGACAGGCTGAGGAGAGCCTCGAATGCCAGGCCAGTATTTGACCCTAGAGGCAATTGGGAGCCATTGTTTTTAGGATCAGACCTCTGCATTAGGAAGCTCCTGCACTGTTCAGGCCAGCGAATGAAGAGCAGCCCTCCAGGATGCCGGGAGGTGACCCATCTTGGAGAGGGCAGTGATTTTTAGGAATGAGGATTTATTCCTAGGAAAGGCTTTGGAGTCAAAAGACCAGCTTCAGATTTCTCTTCTGATGCTTCCTGTCCTCAACCCTGTTGAATGAGGCAGGGTGGCACCATGAAATGGTCACTCACTGTGGACTCAGAGGACCTGGGTTCAGATTCTGTGTCTGAGGCTTTCATCCCCCTCCTTCGCCTTCTTAGGTTGAAGGCGTGACTAACAGGCCTCACCTATGCCTGTTTACCAAGGCCTCGTTCCTCCTGTTGGTGCTGAGGGGGTGTGACACAGGGACCCGTGTCCCTTGGACTTGGAGCCTCTCCCCCGGATTCCTGGCCTGAGAAGGCGGCTGGCAGATGAGTCAGGCTTCCAAGGAGAAGCCAAAGGCACTCTGGGGACCCTGAGAGTGGAGGGCCACAGGATTGGGGGGTGGTTTGAGAGGGCCCAGGGTTGGGGCAGGGACTGGAAACCATACACAGACGCAGACACTCCTAGCCACACAGACACTTGGAGGGAGTGCTGAGTGTGGACGGAGCAGGGCGGGCCCTTCAGGATGCATGGACACACAGAGAGCACAAAAATCCAGACACAGCAGCAAGAGCCCTGGGTCTGAGGCCAGAGACATGGGGCCAGATGCTCCATCCTGCACCGTCAGGCTATCGCCTCACCTCTCTGAGCCTCAGTTTCTCCATCCATTAAATGCGAACAGAACAACCTTTGTACTCTCTACCTCAAAGGGTTGTTATGGGGAAAACAGGCCTGAAGGTGTTACAGAAATGGAATGGGACGGGATATCCACTCCCAGACATACGAAGACAGATTCAGCTGGCAGCACTGAGGGTGGCAGAGACATAGATACAGACACGTTCGGATGCCAACCCCCACACCCTCGCCCCTGCAGAGCCCCACACTGTTACCTTTTGGGGGAGAGAGGCTTCTTCCTTCCATCCTTTGTGGCTCCCTGATAGCCCGGGGGTGCAACAGAAGCGCAAGAATGCTCATCATACTGGAGGCAGGTGGTTTAGTCAGAGGAGCCCAGGCTGAGCTGTCCCAAGAATGGGGTGAATGGCTTCTTCTCAGCTGTGACTGTGGCCCTGGCCAGGCTCTGGCATGTGACTACCCCAGATGGTCTCAGCTGCGTCCCTCCCCCAGGCTACACTCTCCCTCAACCCTTGCAGAAGTGAGGATGAATTCCATAGGCCTGTGGCAGAGGGGGAAACTGAGGCAGCCTAGGAGGGGAAGTGACTCATCCAAGGTCACAGGAGTTGTGTTGGAGGCAGGATTTAAACCCAGACCTTCTGACTACAGTCAGTACAGCATGCGTGTTCTGGTGAAGACTTCCATTTCATCTCTGCTATGGAGCGCTGGGTTCTGACTTTCCCCATGTGACCTTGGCCAAGTCACTTCCCTTCCTCTGGCCTCCGTTTCCTCCTCTGTCACTGAGGGTATTGGACGTGATAATTGTTCTGGTCCCTCTGAGCTCCAGGATCCTGGGCCCTGGTGGCTGCCGGTAATCCCTCTGGCTGTTAATCCAGCCATTTAAGTATGAAAGGCACTTTGGGGCTCTTTAATAAGAAACTAGGACATTTGTTGCAAGAGGCTGGAGGCAGAATACTCTGTCTCTCTCTCCCAGCCTGTTCTTCCTGAACTCCTTCTCCCTAGAATGGCTCCTACTCCAAAAGCCCTGGGGGAGGCCGGAGGGCAACCCAAGGGACTACGGGGAAAGGGCCTCTCAGCCTCCCATTTCATCAGGTGGTCCAGGCTTGGAGGGACGCAAGAACATAAAATATTAGGCTATACAATGTCAGAGCTGGGAGGAGCTTTAGAACAGGGAATGTCAGAGCTGGGAGGGGCCTTAGAACAGGGAATGTCAGAGCTGGGAGGAGCCTTAGGTCAGAGAATGTCAGAGCTGGGAGGAGCCTTAGAACAGGGAATGTCAGAGCTGGGAGGGGCCTGAGAACAGGGGATGTCAGAGCTGAGAGGAGCCTTAGAACAGAGAATGTCAAAACTGGGAGGGGTCTTAGAACAGGGGATGTCAGAGCTGGGAGGAGCCTTAGAAGAGGGAGTATCAGGGCTGGGAGGAGCCTTAGAACAGGGAATGTCAGAGCTGGGAGGAGCCTTAGGACAGGGAATGTCAGAGCTGGGAGGAGCCTTAGAACAGGGAATGTCAGAGCTGGGAGGAGCCTTAGGACAGAGAATGTCAGAGCAGGCAGGGGCCTGAGAACAGGGGATGTCAGAGCTGAGAGGCGCCTTAGAACAGAGAATGTCAAAACTGGGAGGGGTCTTAGAACAGGGGATGTCAGAGCTGGGAGGAGCCTTAGGACAGGGAATGTCAGACCTGGGAGGGGCCTTAGGACAGAGAATGTCAGAGCAGGCAGGGGCCTGAGAACAGGGGATGTCAGACCTGGGAGGGGCCTTAGGACAGGGACTGTCAGACCTGGGAGGGGCCTTAGGACAGAGAATGTCAGAGCAGGCAGGGGCCTGAGAACAGGGGATATCAGAGCTGGGAGGGGCCTTAGAACAGGGAATGTCAGAGCTGGGAGGAGCCTTAGGACAGAGAATGTCAGAGCAGGCAGGGGCCTGAGAACAGGGGATGTCAGAGCTGAGAGGAGCCTTAGAACAGAGAATGACAAAACTGGGAGGGGTCTTAGAACCGGGGATGTCAGAGCTGGGAGGAGCCTTAGAACAGGGAGTATCAGGGCTGGGAGGAGCCTTAGAACAGGGAATGTCAGAGCTGGGAGGGGCCTTAGGACAGAGAATGTCAGAGCAGGCAGGGGCCTGAGAACAGGGGATGTCAGAGCTGAGAGGAGCCTTAGAACAGAGAATGTCAGAGCTGGGAGGGGCCTTAGAACAGGGGATGTCAGAGTTGGGAGGAGTCTTGGAACAGGAATGTCAGAGCTGAGAGGAGCCTGAGAAAAGATGATATTAAAGCTGGGAGGAATCTCAAAATCATAAAGTCCAACACTCTCATTTTAAAAATGGGGAAACTGAGGCCTAGGAGGGCATGTGACTTGCCCAATCTCCTGTAGCAAATATGTGATAAATTCAGGACCAAGCTCAAGTTTTCTGGGTCTCAAACCCCTTCTGCCTATAGTGTGCTCTGTCCCCAGGCTCTGCTCACCCCGTTATTCCTCAAAGGGGGCTTTGGAGAGGAATGATAGAACAATGTACCTTTCTCTAACACTTTATGCTTTCCTTCTCCTGGCCTTGGGAGGAAGGTGATACTTGTGTGATTATCTCCATTTCACAGGTAAGAAGACTGAGACTCAGGGAAGGAGAGTGACCTTTCCAGGGTCACAGGGCTGGGACAACCCGGGTCCTTTTGACTTTCGGCATCCATTTTAGCAAGTCCAAGTCATTCCCAGGCCCCTGGGGAGTGACGTTTCCTCTTGGATCAGTTCCCAGAATACCCGAGTAGAAGGGAACCCGGGGGTCATCCAGCCCGACCTCACTTGAAAGTGAAGGAGATGAAATGCTTTGCCAAAGGCTGTGGAGGCAGAATTTGAACCCAGGCACTCTGAGTCATCACTTCTGCAGATCAAACTGCCCACAGTCTTCACGCTTGTGAGCATCAAAGCCAGCAGCAGGAACCGGGCCTTGGGACCCCCAGCTGCCTGCTGGCTTTGATGCCGTGCTCCCCCTTTCGTGAGCATGCTTTACGGAGATGCCGCATGTTCATTTGCTGCATGCCTGACCCAGAATTCTTGTACTGGGGTGGATGTGGTGGGTAATTGCCAGATAAATGAAACTGACTTCAAATACTCTGGTGGCCCCAGAAAGAGAAAAGTCGGAAGGGCCCTGCCTCATGCCTGAACGGGGGGCGGGGGGGGGGGCTCTTCTTTGCCTCCTCAGCAGGGCGACAGCCAGCTCTGCCGACAGACCTCCAGTGGCCTTCTCTGCTCTCCCTCCCCCCACGTTCTTCCCCACTACGCTAGGCAGCCAGCCCTTTTCACCGTCGATTTCTGCTCACGATTTACTATTCTACCTTAGAGTCGATCCCAGAAATCAGTGGGGAGCAGGAAGCAAACACCTCGGTATTATCGCTTGACCCTTGGAGAAAGAAGGACACTATTAAAAAGCTAAATATACACTGGAAAGAAGACTGTCAGGGATGTTCTTCAAAGCAGTATTTACCAGGCAGTGATCTAATTTCCAGAGTCTGAGTGTCTTCTTGGAAAGGATAACCTTCAGCCTAGAGAGACCCTCCCTCCTTACTTCTCTCTTCCTCTTAGAAACTCGACACAGAAATCCAATCAATCAACCAACCAACAAGCCTTGATTAGGCACCTATGGTGTACCAGCTTGTGTCTTAAACACTGAGTAGGACACACAAAGATTTATAGCTGACCTGCATTGCTTAAGCACCTACTGTGTATCAGGTTCTATGTGAAACTGTGGGGTTGGAGATACAAAGATTTATAGCTGACCTGCATTGCTTAAGCACCTACTGTGTGCCAGGTTCTATGTGAAGCAGTGGGGTTGGAGATAATAAAGATTTATAGCTGACCTGCATTGATTAAGCACCTACTGTGTGCCAGGTTGTGTGGTAAGCATTGGGGTTGGAGAGACAAAGATTTATAGCTGACCTGAGGGGTCATCTAGTCCAGCCTGCCCCCTCATTTTTTAGATGAGGAAACTGAGATCAAAAGGTTAAGTCACTTGCCTAAGGTCATGCCTCTAATAAATGGTAAAGTCTGGATTTGAACCCAGGTCCTTTGACTCCCTTTCCAGAGGTCTCTCCACTGTATCACACTGTCTTTCATCATAAGAAGTTAGTCTTCAATGGGCCCTGGGCCTAGAGAGTTAGACAGTTCTTCGCTGAGATTCATCAAGCTAGAACTTCTCAGAATATCTTTTTTTTTCTGTCTAGGTCAATAGAGTCAGATTTCCAGTAGAGACCACCCATAGCTCCCTAGAAATATCTGTCCTCTGACCTGGGGACCAGACGTCTAGTGCCTTGGACTCCCTGGCTAGCAGGTGGTGAACTAGGGAGGATCGTGCCTCATGCTCTCCTCCTAAAATATTGTCCCAGGAACTAGGGTGTGGCAGAAGGGCTGGGAGCTGGAAGGGGCCTCTTAGGTTATCTAGCCTGAACCCCTCACTTTACAGCAAAGAAAACTGAGGCCCAGAGTGCCTCCCAGAGACTGAGTAGGATCTGAATCCAGGGCCTCTGGCTACTTGGCTACTCGGTTCTAATCCTGGCACCTCTGCTAACTTGCTGTGAACTTGGGTAATTGTGTGGGCCTTGGTTTCCTTCACTGTAAAATGAGGGATTTGGACTAGATGGTCCCAAAGGTCCCCAGCAGCTACAAACGGCAATTATTCAAGGCCTCAGTCCCCATCCTGAAAGAAAGACCAAATCATTAAAGAAATTCTGCAGTGCAGACTCTGGCCCTCCTGCTGTTTATTTGGGCCAGCATCCCCAGAGTCCCAGCAGGCTTAGGGAGAGTAGGCCGGGTTACCCTTGAGCAAGTTTTTCTCCTCCCCCTCTCCCTTTCTCCCTCTCTTCTTGCCTTCTCTTCTCCTTCCTCCTTCCCTCTTCTCTCTTCCCTGCTCTCTTCTCTGGGGCTTTAGAAAAGGACACAAATGAGGAACAACAGGGGCTGGTAATTTGCAAAGCACTTTAAAGATGACCCAGGATCCCCACCCATTACCTCTAGTGATCCCCACAATCCCCACAGGGAAGGGGGTAATCCTTGAAGCCCCCAACCAGTGGGACTTCCTATTATGAGGATAGGCTTCCAAATCAGAATTTAGGCTCCTAGGGCCATAGGGTGAGAGGTAGAGGAAGAGGGCACCTAGACCAATTGTCCTCTCTGTTCGTGTTAGAGATTAGGAAACTGAGACTCAGAGTCTGACATGGAATTTGAACTCCCAGTTCCCCAGCTCCAGCCTCAGTGCTCTGAATAGCACCATGCTGTCCTTCCGTTCCTGCCCCCTTTCCCCTTCAGAGCTATCCCCTCAGCATCAGGCCATCCAGAGAAGGCTTTAGTTGGCTGCTGTGCTGCTGATGATCAGCCTGGTGCTGACGGACAGCTCATCTCTCAAGATGGCGGCAGGTAGATCCAGTGCAGGGCCTTCTCCCTGCCCTCTTCTGAATCAATGT
The DNA here is from genome assembly GCF_011100635.1 of Trichosurus vulpecula. NCBI lineage: Eukaryota > Metazoa > Chordata > Mammalia > Diprotodontia > Phalangeridae > Trichosurus > Trichosurus vulpecula. Next base: position 298,165,526 of record NC_050577.1, read on the forward strand.
AAGAAGGTTCTAGACTGGCAACAGACCAATGGTGCTGAGTGCCACAGATACCCTGGAAATTCCTGGGCAATAGTAGATAGGACAAAACCCAAGTTGTTCAGGGGTCATGGTAGAGACAGTGCTTGGGAGTTCAAATCTCACCTCAAATACTCTCCAGGTGACCCTGGGCAAGCAAGTGACCTCTTTGGCCCTCACTTAGAGGGGCTGGGCTAGATTTATGCTCCTACAAACCAACAAAGAACATTTCTTATAGCTAGACTGTGTCCAGAGCACATACTAAAGGAGATGAAAAGTTTATATGAGACACAGTTCCTACCCTCCTGGAGCTTCCCATCTACTAGAGGGAATAAGACACATCCAACAGATAACTGTGATACCTAAATATTATGTGGTAGGTGCCTCAGAGGGATGCAAAACCAAGAGCCATGTAAAGTAGAAAGGTACAGAGCAGGATGGGGGGAGAGCCAAGGAGGGAAGGGAAGGTGCTGGAGTTGGGCTTCGACAAAGGGCAGAATTCATCAGGCTAAGAGGGGAGGGAAGGAGGGCATTCACAGGAACAGCATGTGGAAGATCTTCCTGGATCTCATCACTACCTTATTAGTAATTGGTTGGGCAGGGGGTTGGGAGGAGAATGCCATCCAGGGCCGAGGTATCTCCAAGGGGGGAAATCTTCCTAAATATTTCAGTGCAGTTATGGTCCCACCAGAGGGCCCCCAGGAGCCTTCTGGGTATCCTCAGATCCCTGACCACCTCCACAAACCACATCAATACTGGCAGTGTCACAACCAAATAGCTGTTTGGGGTTCCAGAGCCCCAGCCTCCTTCTAATCTTCATAAGTTGGCAGATCTTAAGTAAAGAAGGAGTGAGGAGTGGTTGGTAGAGAGGAAGGGGGGCAGAGCTTCCTGGACTCAGCCCATCCTTGCTTCTGCCTCTGACCAGCGGTTTAGACCAATAATGCCATGCTGCATCTCTGTGATCCCTCCTGAGCTCACCTGGCTTTCCTCCTCCTCCCCTGCTCTGCAGCCCTAACTCTCCCAGTGTGAGAAAACACCACGTTGCCAGCTGGAGCTCTGGGATCTCTTCCACAGTTTGGCATGGCTAGTCCTTCACACTTTCTCTGGATTTTGCTTATTTATACCAGTTTGTTAAGATTCATCGACTCCCAGACTCCCAGGATGTCAGGCTTTAGACATCCTCTGGTCCATTCCTCATTCTCTGGGCATAGGAGCTGGTGCCCAGGAAGGAGAAGGGACTCAGCTTGTAAGAGGGAGAGCCAGGGTCTGAGCCCAGAATTTCTGTATTGAATCCAGCCCCCTTTCCACTATATTTCTTTTTTTTTTTGGAGGAGGGGAGGCAAGGCAATTAAGTGACTTGCCCAAGGTCACACAGCTAGTAAATGTGTCAAGTGTCCGAATCCAGATTTGAACTCAGGTCCTCCTGACTCCAGGGCCGGTGCTGTACTCACTGCGCCACCTGGCTGCCCCTCCATATTTCATTACCTATCATAATTCTTGCAGGAGAAGGGGTTCAAGGCTGACCCTTAGTTTCCTTCTGCTCCAACCAGCAATGGCCCTTCAGAGGCTCTGAGAAGAAAAGATTCTAACTCCTTCCTTCCCAACATTCCCCCTCTTACCTCTGAAGACAGTCACCTCTGCCCCCTAAATAGCCCCACAAAACTCCCCCTTCTCCCTTCCTGTCCCTTACTCACTTCTTCATGGTCTTCTATATACATACTTTTAAATATATAGCATCAATCTTCCAGGCAAAAGACTTGGATTCTATACCCTTTCTGCTACCAAATGGCTCTGTGTTCTTGGGCAAATCGCTCAACTATTTCTGGCATCAGTTTCCTTATCTGTAACTCCTATTGTTATGTCGGAGGTCTATGGGAGGAGTTTGGGATCATTGGCTCAGGGAGCCTGGGGCCGTGTTTGGTGCAGTGGTCTTTCAGGGGTCATGATCCCTTTATGCTTTTCTCAGAGGGGGAAGGGAGTGGCTCGAACCCAGGCTCAGAGCCAGTTATTCCACCTTCCTCTGTAGCCAAGGCTAAGCTTGCTTTCAGAAGGTCATTCAATCAGAACAGAACGAAGGAATGATCTCATTGTCCTCTGCTCTGGTCAGTCCCCAACTGGAGGATGGTGTTCGGTTCTGGGAGATACATTTTAGGAAAGATATTTACAGGCTCAAAGGTGTCATGATGTGAGATCGTGGGAATCACAGATTTAGAGCTAAAAGAAACCTTAGTCCAAATCCTTTGGTTCACAGATGGGGAAGCATAGACCCAGAGCTCTGAGATCAGGGGCCCTATGAAGGGACAGGAAGACTCAGGGGGCACATTATACCTGTACCCATATATTGAGAGGCCTGTTATATGGAGGAGGGATTAACCTCTGACCAAAGGGCAGAACTAGGAACACCAGGTAGAAGTTTCAGAGAGGCAAATTTCAGATGGACACAAGGAAGCAGTTACTAGTTATTCAAGCTACCACACAGTGGAATGGGTTGCCTCTAGAGGTAATGAGCTCTCTGTCACTGGAGGTGTTCAAGCGGAAGGTAGGTAGCCACATGTCAGGGATGTTGAGGATGGGATTCCTGTGCAAGCCTACACTAGACTAGATGGCCCTTCCATGTGGGTTTATGATTTTGAGAATCTGTAGTTGGGAAGAGGGTGGGAGAGGAGATGAAGCCAGAGGCTGAGCAGTAAGCAGCAGGGGAGGGATGGCTGAGGGGTTGCTGGTGTCTTCTTCCCACAGTGCCTTTGGATCTTCTCTCCCACCCCCAGGCCCACCCTATTAGTGTAGCTGCCCTTCCTAATGAGTGAGAATGGCTCAATCACCCCCAGAAGGGCTTTTCTAAATGGGACAGCAGCCAAGAGGAAGAAAAGGGAGGGGGAGGGAAGGGGGAAGGAATAGAGCTGAAATGGAGTGGAACCCATGGCGCTGGGGCTTCATCTTACTGGAAGAGATTCAGCATTGGCGAGGAGGGAAGGGAGTGTCGAGGGAGAACATCTGGACCCAGCATCTGGTTCAGCACCAAGGACAGAGACAGAGAAAGAACAGCTGCAGGAAGTAGGGAGAGAGGTGGGGGGTGCGGGGGAGTTGTGTCGTGCATAGAGTATTGGGTTTGGAGCCGGAGGACCTGCCTTTAACACCCACGGAGAGCAACACTGTTGCCTCCTGCCCCTTTTTGGACCCTACAAATGGAGACGCGGACGTTTCTGGTATGGTGGACAGCAGGGAGATGGGGGAACGTTAGCAAGGAGAACGAGGTAGTCTGGAACAGGGATGAGCCTGGGGGGCTCAGGGTGGCCTCCCCTAACTCAGTAACTTTGGGGGAATATCACCTCAGTAACTAGAATCAGGGGACAAAACTGTAACAGATTATTCTGCCATGAACACCCCAGGTTTGTGGTTGGGATGGGATGGGATACGGTTGGGAGGTCCCAGTAGTTGGAGGGACTAGTGAGCTCCTGATAACAATCATGAAATTACTGATCAACAATTGGGAAGGAACTTATAGGTCATGTAGTCTAACTCTCACTCTACAGAGAGGCAGATGAGTCCCAGAAAGGTGAAGTGACTCTCCCAAGGTCACACAGATAGTAAGGGATGAAACCAGGGCTTGAGTTCAGGTCCTGTGGCCCCAAGTTCATCATTCTCTCTGTGACCCCACACTGCCTCAGATGATCCAAATCCAGACATTTATACCAAATTTTATATGTTTCAAGGTCATTTCATATCCATCAACAAACAAGTTCATCCTATTGAGGACCAAGTGAGTAGTGAGGGCAGAATGGTTCCATGACAGGAGTTCTGCATCTGGATACAGAGGAGCTGGGTTCAAATTCTGGCTGTTACATATTAGCTGTATGACCTTGGGAGAGTCACTTCACCCTTCTGGGTCTCACTTTCCTTTTACATAAAATGAGGGGTTAGGATTCAATGACCTGTACAGTCACTTTCAGCTCTAGGGTCTGAAAGCTGCCCTGGGGTCATAGACCCTGGGAAATGAAGGGAACATAGAGATTATTTGCTTCCCCTTTGGGGGATGGTGGGTGGAACTGGAGATGTTTATTTAACCTCAAAAAGAAATGTTTTTGTGGGGACCTCATCCCTGCCTTCAGAAATCTGAAGGATTGTCATGAGGAAGAGGAAATAGATTTGTGTGTGTCTCCAGAAACAGGACCAGTGGGTGGGAGTTACAGGAAGGCAGATTGGAGTTCTCCAGCAGAGCTGAGCTGTCTAACAATAGAACAGGCTGCCTCTGGAAGACCTAGTGAGCTCTCTGTCACTTGGAGGTATATGAGCCCCGGCTGGCCAACCATCGTTCAGGAGCCCTGTAGAGGGTGCCCTGCAGGGCTGGGGGTGGAGTGGGGGCAAGGTGATCTCCAGGGGCCCTTCAGAATTCTCCAGTTGCATTTGGCATCATTAGGAACTAGGGCTGAGGTTATTACCCCCTTCAGTGAGATAACTGAAGCCCAGAGATGTTAAGACCGGTCCAAGACCACACAGCTAGGAGGAAGGGCAATTCAGCCCATGTTTTGTGACTCCTCCCCTTCCCATCCCCTTCTCTCTCTCTTTTCTCCACCTCCCTCTTTCTCCTTTCCCCTCTTTTTCTCTCCCTCCCTCTATCCTTCTTCCCTTCCTCTCACTTTCTCTTCTCTCTCTCTCTCTCTCTCTCTCTCTCTCTCTCTTATTCTCTCTTTCTGCCTGTTCATCATTCCCTCTCTCTCTCCTTCTTCCTACCTTCCTCCTCGTCTTCCTTCTTCCTCTCTCCTTTCTCTCCCTCCTTCTCCCTACTTCCCCCCCTTCTCCCCACCAGCTGTGGCAATCTGACAACTTTGATGTGTGTGTGTGAGTGAGAGAGCTCAGACAGACATAAAAAAACTTCCTGAAAGTTGGGGTAATTGCACACTAGATAGGGGACTGGGGCTGGACTGGGTCAAAGGTCAGTGAAGTGCACTAACCATTTGCCAGGAGATGCATGGTACTGTGGAAAGAGCCCTGAATTTGGGACCAGAGCTCCTGGGTTCTGATCCTACTTACTCTTACTGCTGTGTGACTTTGGGCCAAGTCACTTCCCTTCCTCCTGTAGAAGACATGGGAGTTGATCTCACCTTCTAAGGCCCCTTCTGATGTGGTTTGGAGTTGTTGGGAACCGCGAAATGTAAGGACATAGGGTGAGTCTGCCTGGAAAGAATTCAAGCACCCAAGCCTACTTTCAGGCAGAGTAGTGAGGTTTATTGTCACACCAACAGGAGATGGCGAGATTCCTAGTAAGTCTGCACCTTAATTGGGGTTATACAAAAAAGGGAGAAGAGGGTCAGTGAAAAGCTCTAGATAGAATTAAAGAGCATTGAGTAAGGTAATTAAGTAATTCAGGTGGGCTGGAGTGGTCTGGATGCTTTAGGTGAGTAGCCGGTGATCCCGGCTGCTGAAAGTGTATGGGAAAGTTCAGGGACTGACTTGCTTCTGGAGACATGGTCTTTTCCTTTAGGGTCCAGGTCTCATCCCATCATTTCTACTCCAAATCTATGATCAGGAGACCCCATTAAGCACCAGTGATAGGGGCTGGGCCCTGGGAATATAGGGGTGGGCGGGCCACTCTCCAGCTCTCCAGGAGTTTACAATCTAGAGGAATGAAGGGAGATGCCTTCAGCTTCCAATTCTTCTGGGACTCCTCTGAAGAAAAGGCTGGACAGACCCCTTTGAGGGTGGTCTTTCTGGACCCTTCCTCTTTTTTTTTTTGGCAGTGTGTGTGTGGGTGGGGTGAGGGAGGTCCTCTGCTGATCCAGTCTGACTAGACTGAGGTGTTCACACTGTCTCCACGGATGGCCATTCAGTGCTTCCTGTTGCCAGAGTCTGGCCCTTGGACAGCACAAACACATACAGTCTCTCATGCTGGCCATTTCAGACTTCCCAGAACTTGGGCTATTTGAGTGTGCCTTTTGAGAAGGCAGAGAAACCTCCACACCACCATGAAGCACCCATTGGAGGACGGGCTTTCTTGCATGGGAGTGGAAGACACTGAGAACTCTGCCAGGACAAGAGGGAGCTGGGATGTCCAAAGGAAGGTCCAGGCAGGTGGAAGGAGCACTCCCAGAGCAGAGGGGCACGGGAAGTGGGGGAGGGGAGGGCCCGAGGTAGCCAGGCAAAGTGATAGGAGAACAAGACTAAGAGTTGGGAGTCCTAAGTTAAAATCTTGGCTCTTACTTATTGGTTACTTCCTCTCTCAACCTTAACTTCCTCATCTGTAAAAAAGAGAATGAGATTCCTCCTCCCTAATACCCTCGTTAACATGTATAACATCCAGGGTTGTTATGGGGCGAATGTCTGGCACACCTCAAAACACTAATGAAATCCGTTCATTCAGTAAACGTTTATTAAATGCCTACTATGTGCCAGGCACTGTGCTAAGTACTGGGGATACAAAAAGAGGCAAAAGTTGATCCCTGCCCTGCTTACAGTCTAGTGGGGGAGGCATGGTGCAAACAAACGTATTACAGAGAAATAATTAACGGAGAGAAGGGTTTGGGAAGGCATCTGGGAGAATGTAAATTAAAACAATGTTCACCCTTGGGTCAGGCCTTGAAAGTAAGGAGGAATATTGATTGGATATAGATTGTAATTCTAGATAGAGCACTGGGCCTGGAGTCAGGAAGACCTGAGTTCAAATCTCACCTCAGACACTTACTGGCTATGTGACCTTGGGCAAGTCACTTAACCTCTGTCTGCCCATCTGTAAAATGGGAATGAATAATAGCACCTGCCTTTCAGGATTGTCGTGAGCACCACGTGAGATATTTGTGAAGTGCTTAGCATAGTGCCTGGCACATAGTAGGGGCTTAACAAATGCTTATTTCCTTCCTTCCACGTACAGCGGAAGAGGCTTAGAGGCTTAGATCAGGATCTAGAGATGGAAAGGACTTTAAAAGGCATTGAAAATGCCTTCATTTTATTGGTAAGGAAATGGAGACTGAAGAAGGTTCCGTGACTTGGCTCCAGAATCCTAGGCAGGATTCGAATGTAGATCTTCCAGACTCCAAGGCCAACACTCTATCTGCTGCACCTCTGACTTCTGGTCTAGTGTGACCCCCTCATATTAGATGAGAAGACCAGGAAGTGGAGAGGTGACTTGTCTAAGGTCACACAGGTAAAAAGTATCAGAAGTGAGATCTGAATCTAAGGCAGTGACTAGGCTGGAGCTTGGGGTCTACCCAGAACCGGCCTTTGTGCCTGTGGATCTCCTCTCTTGTTGAGGCCACCCTATTGTCAGGAGCTGCTGAGCTCCCGTTGTTATCTCTGCCCTCATCCTGGCCCAGGGAGTGCTAGCCAGGGCTCAGTGCCAGTTGCTCTGACCTGGGCAGCCACAGACCATATGTTCTTTCTCTCTCTGCCCTCCCCCTGGTGTGCCCTGCTGTGGCCCTGATTAACTTGGCACCAGAGGAGGGCAGAAGAGGAAGGAAGCTGGCTGTTTTCCCCTTTTCTGCTCACCCCAACCCCTTTAGGTTTTCTTGCTTCCCCTTCAAAATGGTCCCACCAACCTCAGGGAGTCCTTCTATCCTGACCCCCAAGGCTGTCACTGGAATTTGCAGCATTCTCTCCACCGTGGAGAGCCAAGGAGGAGGATGGGAGGGAAGGGATGGGGTGGAAAAAACAGCGGGATGCTGGGATTTCCAGCTGGAAGGACCCTGTGATCACTGCGTCTAACAGCCTCATTTCCTAGAAATGACATGGTCCAGTGAGGAGAATGCTGGCTTTGGAGTCCGGGGTCCTGGATTCGAATCCTATGATTGTGTGCTCCAGTTTTCTCATTTGCAACATGTGGAGGGGTGGCCTCAACGGCCTGTGAGGTCTCCTTCAGTTCTAAATCTGCAGTCCATTGACCCTGCCTTTGTTGTTTAGCTGCTTAGCCTTGGGCAAGTCCCTTACTAGCTCTCAGATTCAGTTTCCTGAGCTATAAAACAAGATGTCTGCAGAGTCTTCAAAGTCCCTTTTAATTCAAAATCCCATAAGTCTACACACACAAATAACTCCAATTTCTGTAGCATCCTGTGGTTTACTGAACTGGGCAGGGCAGATCTGTCTGTGGCACCTTTTCACCCTTCCCCATCTTGGCTTCCTGCTCATTCTACTCTCCTAGATCAGGATCTTGGGATGGAAGGGACTCTGAAGAACATTGAAAACACCTTCATTTTACTGATAAGGGAAAGGAGACTGAGCAAGATTCGGTGACTTGGCCCCGGCTCCTCCAGCCTCTCCCCTCCCCACCTCGCCCTGTAGGCTCTTCCCCCAGGGGGAGGCTGGCAGGCACACTGACTGAGCCTCTAATCTAGGATGACGGGACTGTCTAGAAAGAGAACAGCACAGTCTCCTAAGGTGATGGAGCCACTCAAGAATAGCCAGCTTCTCTCCCCTTTTGGTCCCTCCACCAGCAGGGCCACCCAGGCAGGAGCCATCCCAGGTGGGCAGTTCAGCTTCTCTAGAAAGGCCAAATCCATTCCATTACCACCCACATACCCCGATCCATTGGGGTGACGATAACTGGAATTTGTGTTTGGATGGTGCTAACATTTAGCTTATAGGGCTACCACACTGGTGGGTCATGGGAGTGCTGTAACACCTGGTATCTGTATTTCAGTACAGCTGCTCACAGCAGCCCTCGAGGCCTCCCCATGCCCAGGGCTCAGCTGACTCAGTTCCAGAAATGTTCACTAAACACTTCCAACATGCAAAGCGTGCAGCTCAGGGATGTGGGGGAGCTGGTCTGGTTCTGGATGGCTGCTGGCCTCCCTGCAGTGAGTGCCGAGGCTTGGGAGCAGGAGAGCAGGAAGACGGGAGGCCGTGCCTCAGGTGGCAGTGGGGATTCTTAACCAGAAACTAAACATACTAGCTCTCTTTGAGAATTTGAAAGGGCTGTCCTGTGGAAGTGGGATCTTGGGCAGAGCTTGGATCATGGGGAAGAATGTAAGAGGAGCAAGTGAGGTTCTGATTCGCCAAGCATTTATTCAGGCTCTGTCAGGTGATATGGGAGTGCTGATGAGAACTGGGTCTGGAGTCTCCTTCATCAGTTCAAATCTGGCCTCAGACACTTCCTACCTGTGTGACGCTGAGCAAGTCATTCTACCCTGTTTGCCTCAGTTTCCTCATCTGTAAAATGAGCTAGAGAAAAGGATGTGGCAAATCACTTCAGTATCTGTTGCCAACAGCAACAGCAATATAAAGACCCAGAGGTGGAAGATGAGATGTTTGTATGGGGAATGTCTAGCCAGCCAACTTGGAATAAAGAATGTATTTGAAAGCAGAAGGGAAAGATTGGCAGAAAACACATGGTGGAGCCAAAATTTCAACCTAAAAGAAGTAGGGAGTCCTTAGTGGTTCCTGAGCAGGAGAGTGACAGGGGCAGGTCTGTGTTTTTGGACTATCCCTGTGACAGGTGTGAGGAGGAGCTAACTAAAAACAGAACTGGGTTCCCCATCATCTGCAGTCCTTAAGCCATCAGAGATGTTATAAAAGAGCATGTTTATTTCACGATCTCTGAGCTTGCATCAACCTCTGAGATTCTGGGATTTAGATTCAGTGGGTCCCTGGTACCTGCCCTCAGACAGCTTAGAGTCTAATCTAATAAGATGAATAGCAGCGCAAACTCCCTAGATAAAAAGCAGAATGTTGTGATGAATGGGGATACCAGAGGAGGGCAGAACAAAGCTCTGGAGGAAGGAAAGACCTTGTGCCTAGTGGACTCCGAGAAGGGCCACTGGAGGAGATGACCTTTGAGCTGGACTTTAGCTGGGGTGGGGGTGGAGGAGGGCATGTCTGATTGGGGAACTGCCAGAGCAACGGCATGGAGTGGGGAGATTATTAGAGCCCACATTGGCTAGAGCAAGGATTCATTTTGTGCCAGGGACCCCTCTGGCGGTCTGGTTTGGCACTCATTCTCAGAATATTTTTAAATGCATAAAATAAAATATATTAAATTACAAAAGAAACTAAATATATTGAATTACTGTTTTTAAAGCATTAAAACAGCCAGAAGTTCACAGGCCCCTAGTCCCCTGGGCTAGATAGAGCACAGGGTGTTTGGGAAGGAAGGGGAGGGAGAAAGGAAGGATGGGAACAGATTGTGGAGCCAGTTCAGTCTGCCCTGTCCAGGGTGCTGGACTTGGAGTCAATAAGACCTAAGCAGAATGTGTTCTCAGATGCCTACTAGCCGCGTGGCCCTGGGCAAGTCACCTAACCTCTCTTTGCCTCAGTTTCCTCATCTGTAACATAGGGATGATACTAGCCCTCAGTGTTGTTGTGGTGATCAAATGTGCTTTGCAGACTAACAGGGCTATGGAAATTCAAGCTATTGTAATCCTTACTCTGTAAGCATTGGGAACAATGTACTAGTTTTGGGAGGGTGACATGCTAGATTGGTGCTCAGAAGAACTAACCTGATGGAGCTGGGGTTTCCACCTGGGCCCTGCCTACCCTTTGCATGGGGTAGAAGGAAGCTCGCACTCTAGTTTGGAGATGTTGGGGGTGGACATGTGGGAAAGGGGCTGTCTGGATGATCCTCTCTCCCTCCCTGCTGGCCTTGCCCCACACCTCCCCTGCCTGAGCTAGGAGGAGACTGACCAGGAGGAGTGGGGTAGGTTAGGGTGTGCAGACAAAACTTTGTGAGCCCCCCCCCCCATCATCCATATTTTAGAATTCTTGTAGCTTCCTTTTGGGCCTGATCAAGCCAGGTCTCTATGCTGGACTCATCTCACCCCCCCTCCCTCTGAAAGCTTATTCCTGCCCCACCCCCCACCTTGGAGTAATTTTTTTTTTATTTTAATTTTTTTGGAGTAGTTTTAAAAATGCTTCACTGACCTTTTTCTCCCATCCATCAAAATAGTTTGACCACATGGTCAGCTCATGGCGGGGGTGTATGTGGAACACATAACTACTCTGTGGGGGGGGGGCAGGGGGAGAGAGAGAGAGAGAGAGAGAGAGAGAGAGAGAGAGTGAGAGAGTCTATGGAGGAAAAGAGACAGAGTCAGAGACAGAAGGACAGAGACAGAGGGGGAGAGATCAATCACCAGTTGTGGAGCTGCCCTACCCCACCCCACCCCCCAGATCCAGGAATGAAGAAGATGGGAGAACTAATTACAAAGAGAAAGAGAAACCCTGCCCCCCCCCCCAGGGGAGATAGGGCTGTGGAACTGAAGGAGAGAGACGTCATGGGGAAAAACAGCTGGATTTAGAGTCAGATCTGGGTTCGAATCCGAGGTCTGCCTCTTACTGTATAACCTTGGGCAGGTTGCTTCTGCTCCCTGTGCCTCAGTCTTGCCATCTGTAAAACACAAGGGTGTGGCTATAGCAGATGATCTGTAAGACCCCTTCTGGCTCTGAATATCTGGGGCTATGAAGGGGTGATGGGGGATGACAAAGAGTCTTGGGAATTCACAGTCAGGGCTGGGGCCCAATGAAGGAGTGAGTGGGGCAGGGAGCCTGGAGATTGAGGAGAGAGGACAGAAGGGAAAGAAAAATGGGGGAGGGGCAGAAAAGGATTTTCTGGAACAGTCTGTGCCTGGGAGATGTTTTCTGCAGCCTTGAGTGGCTGGCCGTAGCAGCCCCTCCGCCCCTCCTCCCTCCCAGCAGCTAGGGGAGGGGAAGCTGGGAGGATGGGCAAAGTGGCCCTGATCCTATGCTTCTAGCTTCTAAGTGCTTTATAAATATTTACACCAGCTTTGTGTCAGCCCACCTCCATCTGAGCTGGCAGCCCTGCCTTCCCCTTTGCCTCTTCCCACTCCACTCCTGGCCCAGATAAGGTCTAGCCAGCCCACTTACAGGTTCAGCAGCAGGGGAGCTGCATTTGACTAAGGGTGCCCAGGGTAGTCACCCCTTCCCCCCCACATCTCAGCTTCTTTGCAGACAGACCTGAAGGGCATTTACCTTGAGAAACTTTTATAAAATTTAAAAAAAACTGAGAAATCCCCTGGGCAGGGAAAAGGGCAGTAACCCCACTGCTTCCAGGATAGGTAGTGAGATCCCCATCCCTGGAACTCTCCAAGCAGATGCTGGGTGGCAGTTCATCCAGCATGTTCCAGAAGAAGTTCCTGTTCTGGTGAGACTTGGATTTGACTGCAAAGCAGTGGAAAGGGCCCAGGCTTTGCTACTTGGTGGCAGTGGTAGCTGGGCAAAGTCCCATCTCCACTCAGAGACCTAGGTTCCTCCTTTGACCCTCAAAGTCCCTTCTAGGCCCTAATCCTCTGACTGCCAAAGGCTTTGAACTTGGAGGCTGTGAACTTAAAAACAGCATTGACAGGCCTATTTCAATAGATTTTATTTCTTTTGTCACACATGGTATTTCCTTCATATATTTAAACACATGGCTCTGAGAAGGGCTTATGGGCATCCCCAGACTGACTGCCCGAGGGGGCCAGAGGTGAAGGAAACCTTTGGGTGAGAAGGTCCTTTCCAAGGAGCTACTTCTGCCTCAGGAGTGAGGGAGGATCCAGATGGCTTTTTTATGTCATTACAGCAGCTTTCGAGGCAGCCTTTAGGGGAGCAGATAGAAAAGGCAGGTAGCAAGAGGATCCGTCTGCCAGGCTTACCTCTGCCACATCCTGCCTTAGAGGCTAAGGGAGCTGCCCAGGTCAGAATGAGCCCCTCAGTGCCCCCTGGCAACTCTTCAGATCAGGCACTGATTGGTCTCCCATGGAAGAAGGAATTTCCGACACTGGAACCTCCCCACACTGATGAAATCACAGATGGGGCCAATTAAGAGAATAGCTCACATTTATCTGGCCTTTGAAGTCTGCAGAGCACCTCACATACACTATCTCACAAGAGGTGGGTGGAATTAATACCTTCATTGCAGGAGAAATGGAGGTTCAGAAAAAAGGTGTGCCCAGTGTCAGTCAGCAGGCATCCGATGTGGGATTCAAACCTAGACCTCCAAGGCCCGTGCTCTCCGTACTACACTGCATTAGAGCACCTCCCAAGAAACTCCCATCTCTTTGTTGCTCCTGTCTTTTCCTCTCTGATTTTTCATTTCTTCCCCTCTTTTCTTTTCTGCTCCTTTCCAGTTCTCTTTCTTTCTGCAGCTTCTAGCCTGGTCCCCCCTGAGAACTGGCCACACACTGTTAGAGGCCCAACCTGACTTGGCTAATTACTTGACCACAGTCATAAAAAAGAGGATTAACTGGGGCCTCCAGGGTCTTCCCTGACTCCTGATTTCAATGTTCCCCTTTCCCTGGCAGCAGAAGCAATGGACTAGTTACAAATCCCTAATTAGCTAATTACAGTCTGGACTCCATGGATTGTCTAAAAGATTTGGAATTCCCAGGACACCTTAGAGGAAGAGAGCCTTAGAAAGGGGAGTGGGAGGGAGGGAGTCCTTTGAGGATGAGGGCCAGGCAGCAGGGCTCATTCAGAGGACATCTTCTCGAATTCATCATTCTCTTCCCCAATTTCCATATCCCCAGAGAAGAAGAGAAAGGATAATTAATTGAGGAAAAGGAGTGGAACCTTTCCTTTGAGGGGTGTGCAGGGGAGGGGCAGCCAAGCTGGGGGACTGAGAAGGAATCTGTATGGGCCAGCGCTCTGGTTTGCTGGGAGTCTGGTTCTCGTGGAGCTTTCTAGTTGGTTCCATTGAATGTCTCACCTCACCCAACCTTGGTGCAGTGAAGCATTCTCTGTTGGGTGGGGGTGGGGGAAGGAGGAGCAGAAACTCTAAACTCAGATGTGGGCCAGCTTCCTAGCTCATTCTGGGGCCTGGAGAGAAGCTACGCCCCCTTCCCCAGGAGGAGGCTGACCTAGTTTCAGGGGCAGAAGTTGGTGGTAGGCATTAATTATTGATCCACAAGCACTTGGTACTTGGAGCCAGGGATCTGAATCCCCCAAAATTAACCTCGTTAACAAAGCTGCCATCATTGGCCCCCAAACAAACAGAATTCTGGTCAAGGATGTCAGCCTCCTTCCTTATTTCTCCCTCACTCCCATTCCTCATCTCCCCTTCCCACTGTTTGTCATCCCAGTGCCATCTTGAGCACCACTGAAGAGCCTGTCCTGGTGTCGATGGAGGATCTGGATACTTGTGTCACCCAAAGTAGACCCAGCCCTCCGGGAGCCCTATGGCTGATGCTCATCTTGCATTCCTGAGGGATGTTAGGCTCATCACCAACTCCTCTGGGCCTTGGTGGTTTTATTTATAAAGTAAGGGAAGGAATCATTGTACGCAATGATCTCTAAGGGCCATCTCTAAATCTATGATCCCTGAACAAATGAATGAATGGAAAAATGTTGTTAAGCTCTCCGTGTCTGTGTGCCAAGCATTGTGCTAACCGTCTGGGGAAAACACACAAAGCAAAGACAGTCCTGACCTCAAGGAACTTAAATTCTAGGGCATAAGTCATTCCCTTCTCTCTAGGCCTCAGTTTCCCCCTCTGTAAAATGAGGGGATTTAAGTGAGACTGAGATTTCTTCCAGCTTTAGATCTATGATCTTGCCATTTATGACCTTATGATCCTGAATAGCTGGGCTGCATGGCTCTGGGGTCCAAGGATCTTGGTTCTTGTCTCATTTCTGCTATTTACCTTGAACAAATGGGTTCCTCTTTCTGGGCCTTGGTTTCTCAGTAAGTAGAAGGTTAGACCAGGCTTGGTTTCTTCCAGCCTTGTGATTTCAGGTGATAAGAGAGCAGCCAGTGGCTTGTTCCCACCTTGTTTGAATAAGGGGTTGTGGTGTAAAAATGGGGTCCTCTGCTAAATCTGCCCTTCCATGTTATCCACCTTTGGACAACGGCTTGGGCCCAAACCCTGCATGATCTCAGTGCCTCCTCTGTTACCCTCTCTGGGGTTTTCAGGAGGAGGTTGGGGGAGGGAGAGAGAAGACCCACTGAACTGAATTTCCCTCCATCTGGCGGGAACTGGGGAGCTGTGAGAGCTGCTGCCACTGCCCTGGTGATGACAGAAGCCGTCATTTCTTATTCCTCTGCCGTGTGCTTGTTTCCATCCGACTTTGCTCCCCTCCCCCATTGATGTTATCTTTCCTTACCTCTTCTTTCCCTCTCTTTATACCCCCTTCTTCCCTTCCTCCACCCTGTACCCCCTCCGCCCTCTCCTCCACAGGCATGCGCATCCTTGTGAACCTGCTGCTGGACACCCTGCCCATGTTGGGCAATGTGCTGCTGTTGTGTTTCTTTGTCTTCTTCATCTTTGGTATCATCGGCGTGCAGCTGTGGGCTGGCCTGCTTCGGAACCGCTGCTTCCTGGAGGAGAACTTCACCATGTGAGTGAGAAGGAGGGAGGGAAGGAGAAGCATTTATAGCACTCCTACTGTGTTCCAGACATGGGGACTTCTCACCTGACAATTTGAGTGGCTGGAAGGTTGGCTCTCCCAGCCAGGCATCCGCTTCCCTCCCTGGAGGTGTGGTAAATCAAAAACCATGACCCAACAAAGGCTCCTTAAGCACCTACTCTGTGCAGAACAGTTTGCTTGGCTAAGAGACGTAACAAAGTTTAGAAAAGACAGTTCCTGACCTCATGGAGCTAAGAATCTATTAAGAGGATTAAAAGCCAAAGACAAATAGCAGTAATTCAAGCCAACATTTATTAAGCATCTACTGTGTGCAGAGTACTGAGCTAGGCCCCTGGAGGATAGATATAGATAGATACACACATATATGTATAAATGTGTATACATACACAAATATGACCTCCAGAAACAAACAAAGGCACAGCTAACTGGCCCGTGAATGAGCTGCTTTGCCTGAGGACTCTCTTCACAGGAGCCAGAAGGAAGGAAGGAAAGGGAGGGGAGGGAGGGAAGGAGGAAGGAAGGAAGGAAGGAAGGAAAGAAGGAGGAAGGAAGGAAAGAAGGAAGAGGAGGAGGAAGGAAGGAAGGAAGAAGGAAAGAGGGAGGGAGGAAGGAAAGAAGGAAAGAGGGAGGGAGGGAGAGAGGAAGGAAGGAAGGAAGAAAAGGGAGGAAGGAAGGAAAGAAGGAAAGAGAGGGAGGGAGGAAGGAAGGAAGTAAAGGGAGGGAGGAAGGGAAGAATGAAGGAAGAAATAAGGAAGGAAAGGAAGGAAATAAGCATTTATTAAGTACCTTCTGTGTGTCAGTACTGTACTGAGCCCTTTATAAATATTATCTTATTCAATCCTCTAGTATCAGTGTGAGATGGGCTGGGGGTGATCATTGGACCAGGTCACTGACGGCCACACTGGCCACCACCATCGCCTTCCTCGTATTAAACTCATATCTATCCCTCCCCAGTCACTCTCTCCTTTGCCCTCCCTTTTGTGGTGCAGTGGAAAGATAGCTGGATTGAGAGTCAGGGGTCCTGAATCCGAATATTGGTTCCACCACTTATGTGTGACCTTGGATGAGTTCCTTGATCTCCCTGGGTCTCACCTGCCGAATGGCCTCTGAAGTTCATTCCAGCTCCAAATCTGTGATCCTGGATCTCTTTCTCTTGAGGTCCTTGCATCCAGTGGTACCCACTGAGACTGGCTTGGCTGCCCCTGCAAGGGTGACTGCTCCTTCTTCCACACTTCCTGACAGCTAGGGATGGGGGAGGAGTTGGCCAACTCCTCGATCCTCACTTCTGCTTTCAGAATCCGTAGAGGAAGGGAGAAGGAGAGTGGGAACAAGCATTTATGTAGCGTCTACTGTGTGCACTGTGCGAAGCACTTTACAAAGACAACTCTGAGAGGTAGGGGCTGTTATGATTCCCCGTTTTACAGTTGAGGACTTGCCCAGGGTCACATAGCTAGTAGGTGTTGAAGGTGAGATTTGAACTCAGGGCGTCCTGACTCCAGGCCCAGTGCTCTATCCGCTGCGGCCTGGTGGAATTTCTCTAATTGCTTTCTGGATTCCCAAAGTGTGTCGCCTACAGTGGAAGACGGTCCTGTTCTCCACATGTGGTCTGACCAGGGCAAGGGCAGCAGATCTTCATCCCACTTTGTTTTGGACATGATGGCTTTGTTAAGGTGACCTCAATCCCAATCAGAAGTTCTGGAGGTCCCATCGCACCGTTGATGCCTTTTGAGTTTGCAGTAGGCTCATGCTCTGAGGTCTCCTTTATATGAACTGGCGCCTTGTCACATCTCCTCTCTCTTGTTCCGGCTGCGTTGTTGGGTTTTTCATAACCCAGGCAGAAGCCTTTACAACCACCCGCATTGTGTTTTTTATTAATAGATTTGGCCATTGTTCTGGGCTGTCAAGATCTTTTAAGATCAGGTTCCTGTCACTGAGTGTTTGTCTGTCCCTGACAGCTTCACATCACCTAGAAATCTGAGAAGCCTGCCATCTCTGCCTCCATCCTCCTTGGCATGTGCTCCTTCTTGTCAACATTCTTCCTCAAATGAACCAGAGCTGAACATGGCTTCCAGATGTTTTCAGCGGTGTGTGTCAGAAAGCTCAGGGGCAGCCGAGAAACACGTGTGAGGGATAGCAATTAGATGAGCTCCGCTGGGGAGAAAAAGGAAGGCATCCAGGGACGCAGCCCACGTTGAGTGACCCATGATTAGCAACAATGAGAGCTCTGACCCCCATGATGGTGGAATCCATTCAGTAACTCAGAGTCGTGGCAGTGCAGATCCATACCTGGAAGGCCATCTGACAGCGTTTGCAGGATGTCACACCCATTCGCCAGCATCCCACCAGACAGAAGGATGTTTCATCATCGTTCCTCTGGAATCAAGATTGTTCTTTGCCTTCAGTCCAAATTCTCCTGTCTTTTATGGTTGCTCTTTGTTGCTATTATTGTGGTCACTATGCAGATCCTTCTCTTGGTCCTGCATCAGTACACACAGATCTTCCCATACTTCTCAGAAATCTTCAGTCATCATTTCTTAGGGCACGATCGTATTCCTTCACATGCATAGACCACCATTTGTTCAGCCACTTTCTTTCCAGAGTCCTGCTGCCACAGAGAGAATTTTCATTAATATTTTGGTATTTATGGGTCCTTTCTTTCTGTTTTTGATCTCGTCGGGCGACATGCTTAGTTGTGAGATCATAGGGTCAAAGGATAATAATGATTTTCACTTTCCTGGTAGAATTAAATTGACACAGAATGGTAGGCATGACCTGACCAGGGCAAAGCACAGTGGGACCCTCATTTCATGGGGTCACAGAGGTTGAGAGATAGAGGGAGCTTAGAGGCTGTGCAGTTCAGCCCCCTTCATTTTACAGAAAAGGAAACTGAGGCATAGAACAATCAGTGACTTGCCCAAGATCACACCAAAGCAAGATTTGAAACCAGGTTTTCTGAGCCCAGAGCCAGGATGCTAATTATCTGTTAATGTAGTCCCAGGACTACTCGGCTCCTCTGACAAAGCCCCTCATGTGACTACAACCCCCTGTTTGTGCTCATTTGTTCCCTGCAACGGCTGATAGGTTGGCTCCTTCTCCTCCTGGGAAAGGCCAGAGCAGAGTGATCTTGACAAGTGTCTTTCCCCAGGCACCGACCAGTCCAGATTCTGGGAGCACAAGAGCTGGAGAGAGGGCAGTGGGAAGGAGGGCAGGGAGGGCTGGCTGGCATAGGGAGGGGAAGAGGAGGAGGCCTCCAGGGATCTCTGGAGGAGACTGTCAGGGCTGGGAGAGCAAGAGGCAGAAGGGTGTGTGGAATTGTGTGCGCACACACATTTATGTGTGTCTGCATGTTCACATGTGTGTGTACATACATGTTCACGTTTGCATGTGTGCAACTGTGGGTCTCTGTGTGTGTGTGTGTGTGTGTGTATGTGCACATGTCTGTAACAAGACAAGAGGCTGAAGAGGGAAGAAGAGCCAGCAGGAGGGAGAGCTTCCAGCTCTAGGGTTTCCATGCCCTGGGGAACTGGGGACAACATGTCTCATGGCCACCACTTTACTGGTGAGGAAATGGGCAGGCCAATGACAGGCCAGCGATGATCTGGCCAGGCAGTGTCAGAGACAAGATTTGAACCCGAGTCTTCTTCACTTTGAGCCTAGGATTTCTTCCAAGTTTAATGGCTTCCTCTAAATACCCAGTTGAGCTCTTGGCACTGAAGGAGTGTATCTTGTTTTGTTCTGTTTTTAACTAGAGGAGGGAGGGAGAGAGCCCTGAGCAGTCCTGTGTGATGGGATGGGCTGTGGCTGTCCAGATTGGGCAGAGGCCCAGGAGGGAGGGGTGTGGCAGCACCTGGCCTCATGGGAAGCCCCTGGCAGGTGAGCTCCCAGCTCTGCTCTGCTCACCTGCCTCTGCCCACCTCCAGAGTCTGTGCTTCCACTGTGAGCTGGTCTCTCGTGGGCTCCCGTCCTCACTGCCACCTCTGGGAAACCGCAGCTTGTCCCAGGCAGAGACAGTGTCTTCCTCTCCCTCGTTCCCTCCTGGGCCAGGTGCAGGTGTGCCCCACTTTAGGTATGCACTGCAGGGCAGTGAAAGAGTGGCTACCCACTTTATGGAAGGGAATTCACCTACTATAAATAGGATTCCTTGAAAAAGCCAGCTTTGAGCTTGGGCAGGACACTTACATTCAGGAAGGTGGGGGAAAGGGGGAGTCCTGACCTGTGATTTCACTGGCACAGGGAGCTCCCTGGTGTAGAAACTTCCTCCTCAGATTCAGAAGAGGAGCTTATTGGTCATCTATAATAATAGACAGTTGCTGTGGATAGAGCGCTGGGCCTGGAGTCAGGAGGACCTGAGTTCAAATCCCATCTCAGGCACTTACTGGTGACCCTGGTCAAGTCACTTCAACTCTGTCTTTCTCAGTTCCCTCGTCTATAAAATGTGGATAACAATAGCCCCTACTTCCCGGGCTGTCGTGTAGATCAAATGAGATAACATTTGTAAAGGGCTTAGTGTGTGCCTGGCACATAGTAGGTACTCAGCGAATATTAATGGATTGATTGGATTGGATCCTTGCAACATCCCTGGGAGGGAGGGGCTATTACCGTGTCCATTTTGCAGATGAGGAAACTGAGGCTAACAGTTTTAGTGACGTTCCCAAATGCCAGATGTGGGATCCACATCCCACACACTCCCCACCGCGCCCACCACCATTGACACGCAATTATGTCTATAGCACATGTACATGTGTACATGTGTGTTGTACGAGGGGCAGGGTGGTGCAGTGGGTAGAGGTAGCTGGCTTGGTGCAGATGTCCTAACGCTGACATTGGGCAGGGAAGGGAATGTTTCTGTTCCTTACCTTGCATTTATTACTATATCCTAATTGCTACTATGAATGTAATTAATATAATAATATTAATAAGGTAATTAATATACATGAGAGAATTCGAATGTATGCATTTGTAAGATGAGGATTGATAATAGCATCCGAGGGACAGTGGAGTGTGCTGGGGAAAAAGCTGGCTTCAGAGTCAGGAAGATCTGGGTTCAGGTTCTCCTTCTGACCCCTACTGTATGTAAGACCCTGGCCAAGTCACTTAATCCAAGACTAGGACTCAGCCTTTTTTATGTCATGGGTCCCTTTTCTCAGAGTCACGTTCTTGAATGCGTAAAATACATGGGATTATAAGGACAAACAATTATATTGAAGTACAGTTATCAATTCAGTACAGATAAACATACTCACTGACCACATACTCCACGTATTAAGAGCCCCTGCTATACCTGAGGACTGTACCTGGAGAACAGAGGCTGATGGGCCTTGCTGGAGAGAGTGTCCATGCTGGGAGCTCCCTACATTAATCTGATCACAGGTCTGGTCCACAAAAAAGATACAACAGATGAAATTCATTTGGTTCTGAGTTTTATTTGACTACAACAATAAACACCATTCACCTTGGCTCAGCCTTACCGGATCCTGTGCACAACATACTAATAAAGATAATAAATCATGATAAAAGATTGCAGGAACTCTGGATGAGGGGAGGTGGCCCCCACCCTGTGGTTCCTCACATGCCCTGGGTTCAGGCCTCTCTCTGAAACACTCATAGAATGTTGTATGTTATCATTCCCTGTGTTTCTATCTAATCCCCGTCCTGGCCCAGATGAGGAGCTCAAAACTTGGGATCTCCTCAGCACCTCGAACAGCCCTCTGCACAGAGTAGGCACTTAAAGGTTTGTTTCCTGAATTAATGTATTAGTGAAGGAGTGACTGGATGGAAGGGTGGATGAATTAGCAAGCAAATGATGAATGAATGACTAAGTGAAGGAATGAATGGACAAGAAAAGAACAAATGAATTGATGAGTAAATGAATGAAGGAATGAGTGGCTTTCCTCTGGTGTCCTGATCTTGTGACAATGGTCCCAGTTCCCTGATGGGATGGTGGGAGCCTGTTGGTGGGCAGAGGACACTGGTCCAGGCCTCCCTTCTGGCTTCCCAGCTAAGCCCGCTTCTCTCTCTTCCTTGGTCAGACAAGGAGATGTTGCCCTCCCTCCCTACTACCAGCCGGAGGAGGACGACGAGATGCCGTTCATCTGCTCGCTGTCGGGGGACAACGGCATCATGGGCTGCCATGAGATCCCCCCGCTCAAGGAGCAGGGCCGCGAGTGCTGCCTGAGCAAAGATGACTTCGCCTACTATAGCACATCTCACCAGGACTTCAATGTCAGCGGCATGTGCATCAACTGGAACCGTTATTACAACGTGTGCCGCACGGGCAGCGTCAACCCCCACAAGGGCGCCATCAACTTTGACAATATCGGCTACGCCTGGATCGTCATCTTCCAGGTGATGGCCTGGCCCTAGTGGGGGCTCAGTGAGCATGGGGCAGAAGGGGCCAGCTTGGACCCAGTGTGTTGTGGGATACACAAGGGTGTAGATCAGTGCCTTGTGCCTAGCTGGCTGGCCCCCCACAAAGTAGAGCTGCCTCTGGGCATGAGGCACAGCCAACTGGCCTTCCTTTGTCTCTTCTCCCTTCTCTCCCTCTGGGTCCTCCACAGGTGATCACCCTGGAAGGCTGGGTCGAAATCATGTACTACGTCATGGATGCCCACTCCTTTTACAACTTCATCTACTTCATCCTGCTAATTATAGTAAGTGTGGGGGGGGGGCCCGGAAGTCAGGTCCTCAAGGGGCTCCCAGACCAAAGTCCCTTTGGAGAGAGGGGGAGTCATCTGGATCCTGGGGACTTTGTGCTCCCAAGTGGGCATCCTTCTGAGAGGCAGAGAGGCCGACTCTGAGAGGAAGAGGGAAGCAGGCAGGAGGAAGGGCCCAGGCATTTTCTAAACTCAACCAGCCAGAAAGTGATTGAAGGCAGCTGCTGCAAGGATCCATCCGTTATGATTACTGTGATTTTTCATCCTGGGCTGAGTTTGTTATGGATCATTTCTCTTACTCCCATTCTCCACTGGTCTGGGTTTTTTTAATGGGGAGAGGTGTGGGGCCCGAGCCCAGGCCTGATCCCTGAGACTCTCCCCATACCCCTGCTTCTGCTCAGGGGACTTTCAGAGATTCTCAGCTTCTCTGTGTCTCTTCTCCAGGGAGAGCTGAGGGGCACAGATGAAGGCAGGAGGAGGACTTGAGTTCAGGAAAGTGTTTGCAGAAACTCAGTCCATTTGTTTTCTTGGCAGACAAAGAAGGATCCTTGAGTGCTCTCCAGGAGCTTAACATTTTGAGTTGGGGCAGATGTGACATAGGCCTGGATAATGACCGTACCTGCCTCACAGGGCTCTTGGGAGCAGCAAATGAGAGGGGGCACGTGACTCACTCAATGAACTCAAAGTGCTGTACAAATACAAGTACTGGTATTGGTATTATTACTGAAAGACATCATGGTGCAGTGGACAGAGTACTGGTCTCCAAGCCAGGAAGAATCTTCCCTCTGACCCATCCTGGCTGTGTGACCATGAGCCAGTTAATTCATGACCCTAGGCTCTTGGCCAGTATTATAGACTCTTAAGTCAGACAGCTGGGTGGCAAAATGGTTAGAGCACCAGGCCTGGAGTCAGGAATACGCATCTTCCTGGGTTCAAATCCAGCCTCAGACACTTACTAGCTGTGTGACCCTGGGCAAGTCGCTTAACCCTGCTTGCCTCAGTTTCCTCATATGTAAAACAAGCTGGGGAAGGAGATCATAAACCACTCCAGTGTCTCTGCCAAGAAAACCTCAAATGGGGCATGGAGAGTCAGGCATGACTGAAAATGACAAAACAGCAGGGAAGTTGAAGAGAAGATGCTGACTTGCTTTGGTGGAGGGACTTTCCTCACCCGGGAGCTCCCCAGACCAGTGAAGTCACAGGCCCCATCCCACAGATCCCAGGCTCTCTGACCCCTCTTTCCATCTGTCAGATGAGATATTGCCCCTTAGATGACTCTCAGGTACTTTCCAGCCCTAAATTTGTGATCTCAGATGAAAGGAGATGCTCTTGAAGGTCACAGAATAATAGGTGGAGCCACAAGGGACTCTAGAGGCCTAACTCCCTCATTTTACAGAGGAGGAAACTGAGTCCCAGAGAAGGGAAATTACTTGTTCAAGGTCATACAAGTAGTAAGTGGCAAAGCCAAAATTTGAACTCAGATCCTCTGACTCTGACTCTAAAATCTGGGACTCTTTCTGCTTTCTGGCCACGGAGCCAGACCATGAAAGGGCTTGATTGTATTCCTGTCCCTGGAGTGGGCTTGGCAGTTCTCCTGGATGTGCTGAGAGCCTTTCATCATCCGTGGAGAGCTTCCCATCTCCCAACCAAAGAGGTCAGAGAGTCAAGGGAGCCTGGGATTTTAACACTGGCACATGGTGCTCTGGAAAGAGGTAAAGATTTGGAAACAGAGGACCTTTCCCTCGTATTCCCTGTGTGACCTTCAGTAAAGGTCAGCTTGCCTCCCTGGCCTCAGTCTCCTCCTCTGTAAAATGAGGGTGTTGTACTAGGTGGCCATGAAAGCCCTTCTGGCTCTAGGGCCAAGATGCCATACCCTTCAGGGTCACCTAGTCCTGGGTTCATGTATTTGGAGCTGGCAGGAGTCTGTGAAGCCATCGATTCCAACCCCCAAGTCCGAGGACCAGAGTTCAAATTCTGTAGCTGCCACTTCCTATGTGACTCAGTTTCCTCACCTCTAAAATGCAGAAACTGGACTAGATGGCTTCTGACATCCCTGACCCTTCTAAATCTATGATTTTGTGATCCTCTGAAGTCAGGGCAAAGTAACCCGCCCAAGGAAGAGAGCAGAGAATTGTCTAAATTTCTTGGCACCAAAAAGCAGCATTCTTTCCATGGTCCCATCCTCTCACATATAGACAGGGAAACTGAGGTCCATGTAGAGTGATTTGCCCATGGTCATGGAGTGAGGTGTCTAGCTGAGCTGAGATTTAATTCCTGGTTTCTGGTGCCTGGCCTGGTGCTTTCTACTGAGAGATGTTCTGTCTTCTGGGAGCTGGGACATTGGAATTCAGAGTAACGTGTCGATTCCTGAGGGACCCTTTGACACCCCAGAGAGTGTGGCCACAGGCTCCCCCTTCCTCACACTCCATGTCCCTGGGAATTGGCTGATGTCTCAGTGACAAGCCTTCCTGGGGATCTGGAAAATGTCAAGGTGATTCATAGCCTAGGACAGCCAGGTCTCTCGCTGCAGCACAGAGCCAGCTCTGAGACTCCCTTCCTGATGGCTGGCAGGGCACGTGGACAACTGCTCAGGGCTGTCCTTCCTGGTGGCCCTCATTCCCTCCCCTTAGCTTCCCCAGCCTGTCCCTCCCTGGCCCACCCAAGAGGCCAGAGGGGCCTGACCCTTGGGTGAAGCCAACTACAAATATTTACAGCTGGGACTGAAAGGCATTCATAGAAGAATGAGCGGAGCCAGCCCATGTCTAAAGTTATAGGCTCTGCTCCTTGGTTTGTTTAAGGGAAAGCCACGGGGCTTAGCTGGAGGGACTCTAGGGGGCAGGAGGCAGGGCAGCCCAAAGAGCCCCTCCCACCGGAGCCAGGACTGATGCCTGTGAACAAGAGCAGCCCCTCAAGTGCCTCCAACCAGGACCTGACACCCACAAATTCAGGCAGGGCAGTGGGGCCAAAGCTGACCTGGGAAGGACAGGGAAGTGGTAGAACCTTTCAGGCCTTGGGTCTGGGGTGGGGAAGACGGGGTGGGGGGTGCACACCCATCTAGGCCTCATGGGTCCAGATTTCAGGCCAACTCAGATGTTTCTTAGCGAGGGGAGGGGGCCTTCTTCAGTGGGCCTGACTGATTTCCTGCCTCTGGGGAAAGGAAACATGAATCCACTAGAACACTGGCTGTCTCTGGTCTGAAACAGAGAATTCCAGAAAGGGGGAGGTGCAGATAGGGTCATGGGCAGGGAATAGATGGCCTGGTGGATGGAGAGAGACCAGCCCAAAGAAGCTGGAGGACCTCCCAGTTCCTGCTTGTCCAGGGGCCATGCTTGACTCTAGGGGCAGAACGACAAAAGGTCAACATCCCCAGCCCCAGGAGCTTACTTCCTGCCCACAAGTTGGAGAGGAAGCCTACCACAGTGGAGAGAGCTCTGAACATGGAGTCAGGAAGACCTGGATTCAAATTCTGTCTCATATACTTCCTAGCTGTGTGACCTTGGGCAAGTCAATTAACCTCTTCCTTGGTCTCTCCCACTATAAAATGAGGGGGTTGGACTCAGGGCTTCTGAGATCCCTTCCATCTCTAGATCTAGACCAAGGCAATGGAGAACAGAGAACTTACTTGTGATGGAGGGGAAGGGGAAACAGAGAAGACTTCTTGGCAGAGGTGGCCTTTGAGCTGAGCTTTGAAGGAAGATCAGAGGAGGAAGGAGGGATGTTTGTACATCTGTATCTAAGGAAGTTTATTTAGGCAGCTGGAGAGGGGAGTGGGGAATAATCAGGAAGAGATTCTCATCATGGTCTGTGAAGGTAGAAGGGCCAAGATTTGGCAGCTGATGGGAAATGCGGAGGGCTAAGGTGGGGAGAGGTTCAAGGATGACTGAGGTGGGGAGGGACTAGAAGGGTGGCAGTGGCCGCCATAGAAACAGGGTGGCTTGGAGGGGGATCGAGAGAAAGAGGATGGATCCAGTTCTGGCCAGGCTGAGTATGAGATGCCTACAGGCCACACAGGAGGAGCTGTCCAGCAGGCAGTTGGCACCATGCCTGAGTGGTGTTCAGTGGAGAAATTCAGGCTGGAGCAAGGGAATTGATATTTGAGATTAAACAAGCAGTGTGGAGAAAGACGAGAAGAAGGCTCATGGACCTTCTCATTCCTCAGCTCCCACACTGGCTCTGTAGGCAGCAGCTGAATGATGGAGACAGGAGAGTGGCCAGACAGGCAGGAGGAGGAGCATGAGGGAGAAGACACTAAAATCAAGGCAGGAGGGAGTGGCCAGGGAGAAGGAGTGGGGTCAGCAGTGTTTAGAGCTGCAGGAAGGTCCTGAGGAGGGTCCGTGGGGTGGAGGAATTGAGAGATTTCTGGTAGCCTTGGAATGAGCAGGAAGAGCCGAGTGCCGAGGATGGGAGCCAGCTCCCCGGGGGCAGATGAGCAGGTGTTGAGTCCGGAAGTGAGGCCAGCGAGAGTGGACAGCTCTTTCTAGGAGTTTAGCAGAGAAGGGGGGAGAGTGGCAGGCTGGCAACTTGAGGAGAGAGGAGGGCCAACTGATGCTTTTCCTTCAAAGATGGTGTAGACCTGAGCATCTTCATAAGCAGCGGGGAAGGAGTTATTAGACATAGAGACCCAAGATGGGCAGAGCAAGAGATGAGTGATTGAGGCCTTAGATGAAGGATTGGCCTTGACAAGGAGAAAGAGCAAAGGAGAGAGACTAGGGGAGGGCATGGGGGGTGGTTTGGGGATCTGGAGCATCTGAGGAGAGAGATCTCATGGTCCATAGTCATGTATTTGGAACTAGAAGGGATGGTAGAGGCCGTCTTATCCAACTGCCTCATAAAACAGATGAAACCGAGGCCTGGGGATGTGGATGAGGCAGCTCATATGTGGCAGAGTCTCTGCTCCTCTACCTCCAAGTGGCAGGGATTTGGGGCCAGACTTGTGGGTCCTCAGAGATTGGATGGAATTCACCCAGGACTCTTTAGCTCAACAGATGAGATAATGTACTTAAGGGGCTGTTAAAATGAAACATCATCATTATTACTTCATCATCGGTAAGAGAAGGGTTGGGACCAGCTTCTCTGAAAGGCCTTGGTCAGCTCTGAGCGTCTCTGGATAGAGAAGGAGGCTCAGCTGAGTGGTGGTGGCATAGGAGCAGGACACTCCAGGCTCGTCCAGGGGGCTGGGCCATAGCAGCAAGGGGCATTTCCCAGAATCCTCCAGGGCAGTGGGTTCCCATCCAGAAAACCAATTTCTACCCTTTCTGGAAAGGCAGAAAGGAGAAGCATCAGAGTGAGTTTAGAGGGTGGGAGGAGAAGGGAGGGAAGAGGCTGGATTGATTGAAAGGGCAGCAAGCACTGGATTTAGAGTCTGCTTTGAAGGGGATAAAAAGCAGCTTTCTGTCCAGCTCCTAAGCAGGCCTGGGTGGTTTTCAAAGGCTTATGCAAATGACAGCAAGCAGGGCCTTCCTCTTTTGAAATACAGAGGGGTGGCTGGGATTGACTCCCCAGTCTTCAGGCACTGGAGCCCCAGAGAGAGGGGGAGCCCAGCGAGAAAACAGAAGGATGTTGGACCCAAAGGTGCCTCTAAAGCCAATGGCCAAGGGGAGGGGAAGCAGAGAGGCAGGTGGGGTGGGCAAATATCAAACTGATTAAAATCAGTTGCTGGAGATCGGAAGTTTTATGTCCTTGAATGGTGTAGCCAAGAGAGCTCTAGGTCTGAGGCGGTGGGTTCAAATCCTAGCTTAGTTCCTTGTAACCTGTGTGATCTTAGATAAGTGACTTGAGCTATCTCTAAAATAAGGTGAGTGAATTCTAGGAATACAGACTATCAGAGCTGAGAGGGAACTTAGAACATGGAATGTCAGGGTTGAGAGGGGCCTTAGAACAGGGAATGGCAGGGCTGGAGGGGCCTTGGAGCAGGGAATGTCAAGGTCAAGAGGGGCCTTAGAACAGGGGATGTCAGGTCGAGAGGGGCCTGAGAACAGGGGATGTCAGAGCTGGGAGGGGCCTGAGAACAGGGAAGGTCAGAGATGGGAGGGGCCCTTAGAACAGGGGATGTCAGAGCTGGGAGGGGCCTGAGAATAGGGGATGTCAGGGCTGTGAGTGCTCTTAGGGCACAGGGTGTCAGAGCTTCTAAGGTTCATTGCAACTCTTGGTCCTAGGATGCTTTGAGAGTCTCCTGAAAAGAAGGGAGATTGGCATTGGAGAATGGAGGATAAAGGACAGGTCTTAGAGTCAGAAGACCTAGATTCGAATCCTTCCTCAGAACATTTGCTGGCTTATGATCCCATTCAGGTCTCCAGCTGTGCCTCAGGTCCCTCATGTGAACTTGTTGCCTCTACTCTAAGATGCAGAGGCCTCCCCCCAGCCCCCACCCTTCAGGGAGGTGCCCAGTCTAATTTCTCATTGCTTTCCACATGCTAAGTTCCAGTCAAAATCTCCTGCTCCTTGCCCTTCAATTTCCTGCCTCCATGCAGGGCCCACAGCCCTCCTTTCTGGTTCTCCAAGGCCAGGCTCTCCCCCTCCACAAAATACCTCCTATTCATGCATCTATTTACACATCTCCTCCCAGCAGAGTGTAAACTTCTTGAGGGCAGGCATTAATTCGAAGGATTCAGTCTTTCTTATGCTCCAGCACCTGTGCCTGCTCGAGCTTGGAGGTGCTTGTCTGGTGACTTTTTAATTCTCTTGAAGTTGGTATTAATGACTAGTGGAGGAGTTGGGGGCCTGAAGGATAGGGTATAGGGAGGTTAAATGGATCAGAGAAGGGTTCTCTCTGCCTGAGCCAAGGTTTGCCTCCTCCTACCATTGGTCTCTCTCAGGTCGGGAAGCTCGAAGCTGTCCAGGCCTAAGAGAGGTCTTTCTGGCTGCTAGGTTTTTCTCTCCCTCTATTTTTCCCCATTGAAAGCCACTGGGAAGTTTCATTCCACCAGAGGGTTTTCTCTTGGTTTTTCCTCTGGCTAAAGCCCTGGAGGAGGGAGGGAGTTGTAGGGGAGAGAGAGAGGGAGAAGGAGAGGGGGAGAGAGAGACACAGAGAGAGAGAGACAGAGAGAGAGACAGAGAGAGAGACAGAGGGAGAGAGACAGAGACAGAGAGACAGAGACAGACAGATGGACAGAAGGACAGAGAGAGACAAAGACAGACAGAGACAGACAGACAGAGAGAGAGAAGAGAGACAGAGACAGAGAGAGGATCCTCCTTCCTCATCCTCTCTGGGAAGGTCAAAGTCCACTAGACAGACCAGTGTCTCCCTGCATATCCCTTCCTGCCTGAGGGTGGTGAGAGGGAATGAAGACAATAGGTTAGATGGGTAATGCCAAGGTTGCATCTGCTGGGCTCTGAGCTCCTAGCAGAAGCCTGGCTGCCACTCCAAGCCCTCCCCTTTTGCTCTCCCAGTGAGCCCTCCCCTACCCCAAGTCCCAACCCTAGAAGATAAAGGTACCTCCTCTTCAGCCTTTCCCCATAGTAGGCTTCTCTCAGGACCCAACCTGAGCAATCTTCTGTCTTCTCTCTCTGTCTGTGTCTCTATGCCTCTGTGTCTATTTGGTTTTCTTTCTCTGTCCCTCTCGATCATGATCTGTTTCTCTAAAACTTTGTGCCATTATCTGTCTCTCACTGTCTCTATCTCTTCTCGTTCTCATCTTTGTGTGGATGTCTATCTGTGTCTCTTCATCTCTCTTACCTCTGTATATCCTCCTTGGTCTCTGCCTCTCTCTGTCTAATTTTGTGTGTGTGTCTGTCTATCCCTAACTCTCCGTCTTCACATTTTTCTTGTATTTTTCTCATCTTTGTGTACATGTTTGGCTGTCTCTCTTCATCTCTCTTGGTCTTTCTCTTTCTGTCTCTGCCTCTCTCCATGTGAACCTCTCTCTCTTTGTCTTTCCTACCTTTGTGTATATGTCTGTCTATCCATCTATCCATTTCTCTCTCTCTCTCTCTCTCTCTCTCTCTCTCTCTCTCTCTCCCCCTCCCTCCCTCCCCTCCTTCCCCCTTCTTTCTCATTCTCTCTCTGTGTCTCTGTCTCTCCTCCCTCCCTCCCTCCTTCCCTCTCTCTCCCTATGTATGATCATCTCTTGTCTTTCTTTGTGTGTCATCCCTCACACTCTCACTATATCTCTTGGTGTCTCTTTTTTCTCCCTTTCTCCCCTGTGTGGGTCCGATGGTCTCATTCTGTCTCTCTCGGTGTGTCTCCCTGGTCTCTGCCCCTGCTTCTGTCTTTCTCCATGTGCCCCTCCCCTCCGTCTCTGTCGTTCTCCTTCCTCTTCTCCCCGTTGGTCACAGGTGGGCTCCTTCTTCATGATCAACCTGTGCCTCGTTGTCATAGCGACCCAGTTCTCCGAGACCAAGCAGAGAGAGCACCAGTTGATGCAGGAGCAGCGCAGGCGGTACCTGTCCTCCAGCACCGTGGCCAGCTACGCAGAGCCTGGTGATTGCTACGAGGAGATATTCCAGTATGTCTGCCACATTCTGCGAAAGGCCAAGCGCCGAAGCCTGGGCCTCTACCATGCCATCCGCAGCCGTCACCAGGACCAGGTGGAGCCTGGCGTGGGGGCCAAGCCTGAGGCAGGGAATGCCAAGGAGCAGAGGCGGGACAGTAAGTGCCGGGGTGGGGGAGTAAGCCCCAGATGTCTGACCACTCACTGCAGAAAGAATGACCACCACTTAAAATTCATTCATTCGTTCATTTACTTAATTAACACCGACTTAGAACTCACTCACTCTATGCACTGCACCGGGCTAGGGGCCCAACAGAATACAGAGGTGCAAGGCCATTCAGTTCAACAAATAATCGTTAAGCACCATGGACAGAGAGCTGGCTTTGGAGCCAGGAAGATTTGGGTTCAAGTCCCATCTCTGACACCTACTTGGCTGTGTAACCCTGGGCAAGTGACTGATTCCTCATTGTTTTTGGCAATTCTCTGAGACTCTAAGTTACAGAGGAGGTGCCAAATGCATTGCAAGAGGGAATTTCCTCGCCTGGGAGTTCTTTGTAGTCATGAAATCGCAGGCCCAACTCTGTGCAAGGCCCTATGCTGGGCCTTGGGGATGCAAAGATAAAAAGTTCCTGAGTCCCATCTTGTAGAAGCTTAAAGTCGAGCACAGGAACTTACAGCTGATTGCTGAAAACATTCATTGAATTCCTGCCCTGTGCTGGGCACCGTGCTGAGAGCTGGGGAGACAGAGTTGGACCGTGGAATGGTCTCTGCTCTCGGTGAGGAGCCATGGCCTGAGAGGTAGAGGACCTGATCGTTCTGCTGCTTAACTGGCCGCATCACTTCGGGTCTGCTAAGGTCTCCTAGGAAAACAAAATACTAGGAGAGAAGATGGTGGCATTGAGGCGAAGGAGGGAGGGCAGTGGGGGAAGAATTCAGAGAAGGAAGGAGAGAAGCTCTATCTGGGGCCCTGGGAGCTGTCCTTGGAACTGAAACACGGCGCCCGCGGAAGAGGACAAGTATGAGAGAAGACTGGAATGGTAGATTCGAGCCAGATTATCAAGGGCCTCAAATGACAGCAACTCACATTTCTGCAGCACATTAATGTTGGCAAATCACTTTACATGCTTTTAAAAAATTATTTTTTTTAAGTTTACAACACCCAGTTTCACAAGTTTTTGAGTTCCAAATTTTCTCCCCCTCCCTCTCCCCTTCCTCCCCCAAGACAGCACGTAATCTGATATAGGTTCTACATATGTCTTCACATTAAACATATCTTCCCAATAATCATCACTTTACACACTTGATCTAATCTGGGCCTCACCAGAGGAGCCTGGGAAGTTGCATGACATAGTGGGAGGTTTGAGATCCACCCTCTGATGCTCACAACCTCTGTGACCCTGGGCAAGTCTCTCCACTCCATGGGCCTCAATTTCCTTGTCTGTAAAGTGAAGGGCTTGGACTAGATGGCCTGGGAGGGCTTCTGAGTCATCCACATGACTTTAGTCTCTTTCATTCCTTAATCCTGAACCCTATACTTATTCCTGGTGGGGGTGTGGGGAAGTCAAAAAAAGGGTCACCAGAATCAGTGGAGAGGCTGCTGCTATTTTTGATGAGACCAACAAGTGATAGCTTAAGTGAATTCCCCAAACTATAAATATTTGTCATCATGAGAGCTAAAGTCCCTTGACCTCTGACAGAGCAAGGTATTATCAGGGACAAAGCTAGTTCTGAGCTTGCTGCCCATGGGTAGTCATCATTCCCAGACCTTTGGTGTTCTCTGTCAGCACATTTAGCACTGGAATCACAGTGTAAGGGCCAACTTGGGGGATTGAGCCTAGCATACTGGGATCTTCCTGCCTACAGGCTGTCCCGAGTGGGGAAGAGGCTGTGGTCCTCTTTAAGGCTGTTGGTTATAATTAAGCTGTGTGGCAAGAAACTGCCACCTTCCTTCCTTCTTCCTTTCCTCTTTCCTCCCTCTCTTCCCTCCTCCTTCCTTCTTTTCTTATTCCTCTTCCTTCCTTTCTCCTTCCTTCTTTTCTTCCCTCTCTTCCTTCATTTTCTTCCTACTCTTCCTTCATTTTTCTTCCTTCTCTTCCTTCCTTCTTCCCTCTTTTCCTACCCCTCTTCCTTCCTTCTTTTCTTCCCTCTCTTCCTTCATTCTTCTTCCTTCCTTCTCTTTCTTCCTTCTTCCCTCTCTTTCTCCCTTCCTGATTATGGTGACAAGTTGTCAGATAGGTCACCAGGAGAGAAAAGCTTCTGTGGCATCACAGAAACCTGAACCTGAGCAAAAGACCCTGTAAGCCTTTGAGTGGAGAAGATAGGTCTGCGCCCTTGTTCACACTGTCCCTTATATCTGTAATGTTCTTGCCCTCCTGCCATGTCTCCCTTTGTTGAAGTCCCTCCAAAGAATGAACAATGTGGTTTAGTGGAAAAAATACTGAATTTGGAATCAGAAGATCTAGGTTCAAATCCTGGACCTGCTCCTTGCCACCCATGTGACTATGGGCAAGTTGCTTCATTTTCCTAGCTCTCTGCTTCTAACCCTAACATGTAAAATAAGGGAGTTGGATTGGGTGATCCATAAAGTTTCTTCAGGCTCTAAATTGAAGATGTTATGGTACTTTGAGGCCTTACTTAGGAGCTACTTCCTCCATGAAGCATTCCCTGATCCCTCCAGCAGAAGGTCCTAGGATCATGTCTTCAAGACATGATTATAAAACTAGTAAGTAGAACTGGATTCAAACCTGAGCCAACTGATTTTTTGTCTCCTCAGATAATAGCCCCTGCCTTGCAGGATTGTTGTGAGGGTCAGATGAGATAGTTTTCATAGAGAGTACTTAGCACAGTGCCTGGCACATAGGAGGTGCCATGTAAATGTTTATTCTCTTCTCTTCTCCTAGCCTAGATCTCTTTTTCACTTACCTCACTCTCCCTTGTGTCATACCATAGATGGTACTATCTAAAGGTATGTGTCCCAGCTCTGACATTCCCTATTCTAAGCTCCCTCCCAGCTGACATTCCCTGTTCTAAGGCTCCTCCCAACCCTGACATCCCCTGTTCTCAGGCCCCTCCCAGCTCTGACACTCCCTGTTCTAAGCTCCCTCCCAGCTCTGACATTCCCTGTTCTAAGGCCCCTCCCAGCTCTGACATCCCCTGTTCTCAGGCCCCTCCCAGCTCTGACACTCCCTGTTCCAAGCTCCCTCCCAACCCTGACATCACCTGTTCTAAGGCCCCTCCCAACCCTGACATCCCCTGTTCTCAGGCCCCTCCCAGCTCTGACACTCCCTGTTCTAAGCTCCCTCCCAGCTCTGACATTCCCTGTTCTAAGGCCCCTCCCAGCTCTGACATCCCCTATGTATTCATTCTTTTCCTCTTTAGATTGTAAGCTCCTTGAGGACAGAGCTTTTACCTATCTTTGTATACCCAACACTGAGCCCAGGATTTTTCACAGAGTAGGTTCTTGAAAAATGTGCATAGACTTGGTATTGAATGATTGTTCTTTTTGTCGTGAGTGGATTCTCATTGAATTTCCAGACCTTTCCTTTTGGGTCTTTTGGGAACTGGTCTACCACAAGGAGCCTGACTGTAACCCCTTCTCCTTGCCTTACAGGGCTGTGCCAGAAACACATTCCCATGGATTACCCACCTCATACTCTTATGCAGCCTATCTCTGTGACACAGACCTCCGACCCTGGCAACTGCCCCCACTGCCGGCAAGAGAGAGATCAACATCTATCCCTGGCAGAGAGTGATGATGACTTTGGGCAGGAGGAAGGCTCTGCCAATGATGATGAAGGGGAAGGTGGAGGGAGCAGTGAAGGAACCCTGGACCTGGAGAAGGAGGAAGAGGAGGGAGAGAAAGGCAATGGGGCAGCCAGGCTGTGTGGGGATATATGGAGGGAGGTGAGGGCCAAGCTGAGGGGCATCGTGGACAGCAAGTATTTTAACCGAGGCATCATGATTGCCATCTTGGTGAACACAGTCAGCATGGGCATCGAACACCATGAACAGGTGAGTGTTGCCCCAGGCCCTGGCCTGCAGGAGCCAGGGGTGGGGCTGAGGAAGGGGCACAGTGGTGCTGAGGTTCTCGGGTGATGGCTATTACTTTTAAAGTCTTACTAATGATAATAACTCATATTTCCATGGCATTTGGAGGTTTTTGAAGCATCTTCTCTGAGGCTCAGAGAAATCATGTGACTTGCCCGAGGTCACACAGCTCAGAGAGGACAAGGCTGAGATATATTTACTGAGTGGCAGCAGCCATCAACATGTTCAGTACCCTTGTGTACAGAGCAGGGCTGGGCACAGGGGAAGAGATACAGTTTGCAGGGACCTCAGAGTCCAACTCTCGCCCCTAGAGGATCCCAATGAAGACATCCCTGACCAGGCCATCCAGCTTCTGCTCACAAAGACCTCACTAAGCTCCCAAGGCAACTCTGCCCATTCATGGACAGCTCCTGTTGTTGGGAAAGTTCTTCTGCATCAGACTTATATTCCTCTCTTCTCAGCTTCTCCTCACTGCTCATTGTTCTGCCTCCTGGGGCCAAGCAGGACAAGGCTAAGCCCTCTTCCATATGATACTTGGTATTTCTGATGCTTGAAGACAGCTCTTAGATTCCCTGGAGCAGAGGATTAAAAGTAATAGGACCTGGGTGTGAATCTCAACTCAGTTACTTACTAGCCATGTGACCTTGGGCCAGTCACTTAACCCCTCTCTTTGGAGTTTGGTTTTTTCATCTGTAAAATGAAAGGTGTTGGACTAAATAACCCTTAAGATCTCTCCCAGCTCTGACATTCCCTGTTCTAAGGCTCCTCTCAGCTCTGACATCCCCTGTTCTAAGGTCCTTCCCAGCTCTGACATCCCCTGTTCTCAGGCCCCTCCCAGCTCTGACATCTCCTGTTCTCAGGCCCCTCCCAGATCTGACATTCCAGATTCTGAGGTCTCTTCCAACTTTGACATGTGAGAAAGCCTCGGCTCTGACACAGGAGGAATTCCAAAGCAGGGGAGATTAGAGGGTTGCCGGGATGGAGGCTGCAGATGTGCAAACAGCTGTTTGGTGGTGGTGGGCTCCCTCTTTCAGGGCTGGGATGAAGAAACCCGAGGGTCAGTGCTGTAAGCTGTGGCTCCTTCTGCCCAGCATTAGGGAGATGGATTTGGGCTCAGGGTAAGGAAAGATTTCAGAGTAATGTGAAGAGGCAAAATGTTCTGGTAAGTGGTAAGCTCCCTGTCACTGGAGGTGTTTGAGGAGAGGCTCAATGAGCTTCTGTCAGGGCTGTTGTTACAAGAGCCGGTCCCTTCCCACTCTATCATTCTGTGCTCACTTTTTCAAATGAAGCAATATATTCCATAGAGAGACTTCAGGAACCTTAAAGTGTTATAGAGATCTTAGCTGTCATTATTATAATTCTCTTCTGTCTCTGCTCCCCTGCTCCTGACTTCATGTTAGCCCTTAGGACCTCAGAGGCCATCTGGGGAAACTGAAGCCCAGGGAGGTGAAGAGACCCAAGGTCACAAGGCATCAAGTGGCTAAGAAGGATTCAAACTCAAGCCTTCTGATTCTAAGTCCAACATTCTTTCCACTATCCCATGTTACTGTTTTCATTCCCCCCACCCCCACCCTGGGCCATCTGTAAAATGGGAGGGTTGAGCTAGATAGTGTGTGTGTGTGTCCCTTCTAATTCTACATCCCATGAGCCTTTTCTCTAGGGTTATTTTCTTCATATCTACCTCTTTCTCCCTAGTCTTCTCTCCCTCTCATCCTTCACCCTTCTCTCCTTTCCTCACCTTTTTTCTGTTTCAGAAGTCTCACTTTCCCTTATTCCCCCACCTCCATACAGCCCTCTCTGGGGTTCTGTCTCCTCTCCCAGCGTCCCTCTCCTTCCTGCTCCTCACCCTGCTCCACACTCATTTCCCTCTTCATTAGCTAACTCAGTCCTCAGACTATTCAATTTACTTAAATACCCCTCATGGGAATGGCTCAGGCACTGTACGTACTTCTTTGTTCAGAGTCACCGGTTTGCCAGCCATTCTGACTTGATTTAAAAAAAAAAAGACGTCACTGGGCTCCTGACAGGGAGAGGCCTGGGGCCCCCCAGCACCATCCGGTGTCCACACCCCTGTCGTGTCGCCTTCCCCACCTCCCAGAATTTCTCATGGACCAGGATCTTTTCACTGACTGCTTAGCATCCATCACTGGCTTGGTGACTGACTGCCTCGCCAGGTGGGAGAGAATGGAGATCTTCTGTACAGTGCCAGGCTCAGGCCCAGCTGGCTCACCCTCTTCCCCAGGAAGTCTGTCATCCAAGACATAAGAAGGGATTTGGAGGCTGAAGAGATTGGCTTCTGAGAAAGAGATTAGCTGAACAAAAACCACTTAGCCCAGCTAACAGTGACCACGATGGCCATTGACAGTGGCTTGAGGCCCAGAGATGGGCTGTGGACCTTGGAGCAGTAGTGTGGTATAGCAGGTGGTGTGTTGCAGTTAGAGCTTGGAAGACTCGGTTTCAAGTACTTCCTCAGAAACTCACAAGTTGTGTAACCCTGGGCAAGTCCTCCTCTGTAAGATGGAGATCACTGTGGAGCTCGCTGGTCCTCCAACACAAGCATTTTCAAATGCCTCTGAGCCATCTCCACTTGTCCTCATCTATATCTGGCCACTGGAGCCAGACAGGTCTGGAGGAGAAAGTGAGGCTGGTCAGCTTGCACAGTCCTCCCTCACTCAAATCCAAGCCACTTGCAAGTCACGGTATCATCTTTCTGATGCCATGGTCCTCTTTGAGAACGAAGGACAAACCATAACACACAACTTCAACCGCAACTTTTAAATGCCTCCTGATTCAGAATGGGGGTTGGGCAGCAGCATGCATGGGGGCCAATAGGATCTCTGCCTCTCTGCAAATGTCCTGGAGCACTTTCCCTGACAAGAGCGGGGTGGTTGAGAAAGTCTTTGCCTTGCTGGAATTCTTATCCTCCAGCAGGAGGAAGTGACTACCAGGGGAACTGCTCTTCTCACCAATTAGAAAATGCAGAAAAAGAAGAAGAAGCCCCATAGCATGGGATTCAATCGAGGGAGCTGGTCCAAGGCGGGATGGGAGGTTCACATCAATGGAATTCTGAAGATGAGGCAGACTCAAAAGCTTTGTACCATGAAGGAGAGATGGTACTGTGTAAAGGTATCGATGAGGCCACGTAGAGAACTCATCAACCAGCCAGCATTTATAAAGAATGCTTAGAGAAGATGGGAGTAAAGGCAGATTACTTAGGATGAATACAAAGCATCAGGAACCTATAAGAAGAGGCTGGCCATAATTACTGAATAGGGACCTGGCCCAGAGACTTAACAAGTCATATTTATACCAGGGCAAAGTGAACCAGGTGGGGTTCACTTGGAATGTGGATGAGGGGAGGGGACTTTTTGTCTTTATATCTCTAGCACATAGTAGGTGTTTCCCTAGCACATGTTTGTGTGTGTAGATTTCCCTCATCCTGGTTTTTTTTGGAGGGGGGAAGGCAGGGCAATTGGGGTTCTGCGACTTGCCCAAGGTCACACAGCTAGTAAGTGCCTGAGGCCGGATTTGAACTCCAGTCCTCCTGACTCCAGGACCAGCCCTCTACTTGACACCTAGCTGTCCAACACATCCTGGTTTTTAACTTCTGCCCTCTGGACGTCTCCGATCAGGACTGATTTGGAATGACCTCCCCTGCCCTCCTAGATGGGGCTTCTCTCCTACCAGTCTTTCACAAGGATAACAGAAAGGACTTTTGAAACCTATGAGGAAATCCAGAATACCATGGAGGGACAGGCAGGACCTCTGCTCCAAGTAACTGAGGCCACAGCAATGTCTGAGGAGGAGGATGTTTGGTCTGGGAAAAATAGAGTAAAAATGGCTACCGGGCAGCTGGAGGCCAGGAAAAAGAAGGAGATGGTGAAAGAAGACCTAGCTGGCCCCCAGGGAGCCCAGATCTTCAGGTTGAGACAAACTACATCCCTAGCATAACTGGGACCAATCAGAAATGGGATGCAAACCTGAGGCTTTGTCAGTAGACTCTTTCTATGGCCTCACATCGCCCCCAAAAGAGGCACTTGTGGACCTCCGGCAGCCTTTTCCTCCCACTGGGTCTCGGTGTCCTCCTTGCAAAATAACTTCCCTTACCATTATGACATTTTGATCCAATGAGTCAATTAGCAAGCATTTATTAAACTCCTACTGTGTGCCAGTCATTGGGCTAGAATTGGGGTCAATTCTATGATTTTTTCTGACAAGGCTATAATTTTTAGAGCCAGGAATGTGTGGCTTCAGCAGCAGACTAATAATAATAATATTTATTTGCTGCTTTTGAGGTTTATAAATTGCTTTTTGTACAACAAACGTGTGGAGTGCGTGCCTCAGGCATCATTATCCTGATTTTACAGATGAGGCTCAGAGAGATTAAGTAATTTGCCCAAGGTTACACAGTAAGTCAACAAGGTAAGATTTGAATTCAGCACTCCTCACTCTAAATTTGAGGCTCTGGCCCACTACACTAGGGTATTTGGATCATCTTCTCCCATATATCCCCTCCCCCCAGCAGCCCAGACATCCAGATTGTCAGGAAAGAAACGAGGGTGACATCGGGAGAATCTGTTATTTTTAAAGGTATTTTTATAAAGCAGCAGCAATTGTTTCAAGTCAGCCAAGCATCGTTCTGGGCCGATTGATATTTTTAATCTCAGTTCCCAGACAGAGAGCAGCAAACGTTCCACCCCCGTGTTTATTTCAGGATGCTCTGTCTAAGGCGCGTGCCCACCGAGGAGCGCTATCGGTGAGCCGCGAGGGGGGTGGATGACAACAGCAGAAGTGAGCGTCCACCCCTCCGTGTTGTCACCCTGCCACACTGTCGATTCACTGATTGACAGGTAGAGACAGCCGGCTCAGCGCTTGCCGTCTCTAGGGATGAGAAGCTGCTAGCTCAGGAGAACCAACACACGTTTCTCTCTCCTGCAGTTCCACCAATCATGCCCCAGAGTATCGGGGTTATACCAAACCACCCCCGCTGTCTCTTGTCAGGGATTGCATGTGGGGGAGCAGATTGGCCGCGATTAGAAAGCAGCTCAGAATCCCAGAGCCGGAAGGGACCCCAGGGTCCATCCATAACATCCCAGAGACTACCGAAAAGCCCTAAAGAGGGGAAACACAGCACCTCTCAAGCAGCCTTTTTACATGTGGGCAGTTCTCACCGTAAGAAGATATTCCTGACCTGCCTCTTTTCAGCTTCCGTCTGTCCTTCTTAACTCTGTCCTGAAAGTCCAAGCGAAAGAAGGCACCGAATATCAGCATCTAAGAGCTGGAAAGGAGAGCATCCATCTGGGGAGGATGGCCGGGATAGAATGGAAGGCCAGAGACCATCCCACTTTCCTCTTTGTAACCGGCACAGGTGCCTGGCACACAGTAGGCACTTAATACACAGAGCCTAGATTCAGAGCAGGAAAGGACTCTAGGAAACCTTCTGATCTCACTCTGATGAGGCAGCTGAGGAGCAGAGAGCTTATGGTCCCACAATGAATAAGTAACTGGGCTTGGATTCAAAGCCAGTCCTCTATCTCCAGATCAATCACTTCTCCCGGTGTTTGCCTGGCCAGGATGTTGGAGATCGGTGCTTCTTTGGTCTCCGGATCCATTGACCCTCTTAAAATTATTAAGGCTCCAAAGAGCTTGTCTATGTGGCTTATATCTATCAATCTTTACCATACCAGGAATTAAAATGTCAGTGTGATTATGAAAATGGTTTTGACCTCTGGATCCCTGGAAAGAGTGTCAGGCCTCTGGGGGGTCCCTGGACCATGCTTTGAGAATGATATCTAGTTGTAGGAAGCGGGCATGTTTAAACCTGAGAAAAGAAGCCCCTGGGGGATATGGGAGCTGTCTTCAGGTGTTTAAAAGTCTGTCACTTGGAAGATTGGACAGAGTGTGAAAGATAGTGGATGACAGAAGGGCCTGGCATGCTGCAGTCCATGGCATCATAAAGTCAGACATGGGAGAAGGATTGAGCTTATTCTCTTTGGCCTTAACCAGGAGCCATTGGGGAATGTTGTTGTAAAGAGGCTGATTTAGGCTGAGGTTAGGAAAAACTTCCTAAGAAAGAGAGCTGACCCAAAGTAGAACAGGCTGTCCTGGGTTAGGAGGTGGTGGTGCTCACAGATGTTTAGGTATGCCCAGAAAAGACAGGAGAGGGGGACATGGCAGCTGTCTTGAAGCATTTGAGGGGTGGTCATCTGGAAGAGCAATTGACTTTGGTCCCAGAGAGCAGAACCAGGGTGGTGGGGGGTATTTTAAGTGAGGCAGATTTCAACGTCGGGAAAGTAAAACTTCTTAACAATTCGGGGTGTCCCAGTGTGGAATGGGCTGCTTTGGGAAGCAGTGTGTCCCACCTTGTTGGAGGTCCTCCTTGCTAGGGCCAAGGTACAGATTAGAGCAGATGACCTCTGGGTCCTCTCTGGCCCTGAGAGTGTGAGATTTCATTTCAGTTGTAGCTGCCTCATTTTCAGGTTGTGGTCATTGTCTCCCTTAGATGGTATATGACGCCTAGACTCCCCATCTACACAAATGTCAACTCTATGAGGGCAGGACTGTGTCTAATGGAAATGGGGCCACTCCCAAACTGTCATGCCCAGAGCTCTCCACGGGGCAGGGGTTTTCTTAATATTTCATGAGTGGGACTGCGCTCTTGGAAATAGGTGAACAAAAATGTCAAGTGTGTTTCTCAGGATGTATTTTTACATTAGGAGGCAATGTGGTCTAGTAGATGAAGGGCAGGCCTCAGAATCGGAAAGATCTGGGTTCAAATCTGACCCCAATAAGTAATGACTGTGTGACCCTCAAGCAACTTTGTAAGATTACAAATTGGTGAGCAATCACCAATTTTCATTGGTAGAGGAGATTTCCTCATGGGGTTTCCCTGTATCAGCAAAATCATAGATCTGGCCTACCCTCCCCCAAATTAGGTTGCCCCAGGGATGACTCTTTGTCTGAAGGTTCTAATTTCTATCTTACTCCTAAATGGTCTAAGAATTGTAAGATGGGATGCAGTAGATTTGCTCCCCACCAATTTGTGTGTGTGTGTGTGTGTGTGTGTGTGTGAGCCCTAGAACTCACTGCTCTTGCTGGTTGCCATGTTGGTTCCCAGGAACTGAGGAT
This sequence comes from Trichosurus vulpecula, assembly GCF_011100635.1. Lineage (NCBI taxonomy): Eukaryota > Metazoa > Chordata > Mammalia > Diprotodontia > Phalangeridae > Trichosurus > Trichosurus vulpecula. Next base: position 298,207,074 of record NC_050577.1, read on the forward strand.
CAGAGAGTTTTAGAGAATTGTCCCAAGTCACATGGATGGCAGAATTTGAACACAGAGCCTCTGACTCCAGAGTCAGTTCTCTGTCCCCTAAGGATGCTGCCTTTCCATACGGTAGATATTCCACAAGTGTTTGTTGGATTGAATTGAATTCCAGTCATCTTGGGCAGAAGTCATTGGGGCAGGCTTCCTGTAGGAGGTGTCAGCACAGCCAAGCCTCGAAGGAAGCTGGGGATTTCCTCCCACCTCCCCAGCCCAGGCTCACTCCCAGAACTCCTATCATTTTTGGCTTTTGTCTTTCTCTGGCTCAGTGTGAGGAATTGTGGGTGTCATGGCTGGAAGGATTCCTGTTCCCAGGCTTTCAGGATGGGCCCCAAGGGAGTCTTTTCCTCCTCAGGCATCATTCTGTGACTCAGGCCAGAAAGTTTGGTGGGGAAAGATAGCAGGCAAGTCAGATGAGGTATTGGAACCTCTGTGTGAGGAGCCAGAGGGAGAGACAGGCAAGGAGAGAAGCTACCCTGTCCTTGCTCAGCCCTCCCAAGCTAGGAAGAGACATTGGACATCCCTCCTCTGCTTCCTGCCCCAGGCTTATCGCTCAGGGCAATGCCAACGGTGCAGGAGGGGGTCCTCTTCAGGAGTCTCGGCCAGAAATTATTTCCCTTGCACCCTCGGCAGGAGGCACAGTCCTTCCCAGTGGAGAGTCTGGCTCAGCTCAGGACAGAGCAGAGGGCTGGATGTGCCCTGGCCTTTGTCTGCCTCTCCAGAATGGCCTGGGATGTGCGTCAGTCCAGGCCTGGGACATCCAGCTGGCCCCTTTCCCTTCTGCTCTCTTCCTTCTCCTCTCTCTACTATCACTGCTTCCCACATGCCTGACCTTGGGCAAATCACTTTACCTCCATGGTACTGAAAGAGGAAGGGGTTGGATGGGATGACCTCTGAGGCTCCTTCCAGCTCAGGTTCTAGGACACTCCGGGCCTCAGTCTCCCCATCTGTAAGATGAGGGAGTTGGCCTCACTGGCCTCGTGCTGATTCCAGGACCCTCTCCCTCTGTGCTCCCTAGGATTCTTCCTCTCTATCGCTTCTTCCCTGTTCTCAGCCCCCTCTTCCCTAATCTTCCTGTCTCCCTCTCCCTTGCCTCCTTTTCTCTGTCCCTTTGGGGCCATCTCTGTCTCCATCTTCCCCAGGTGCCTCTGGCTCCATCTCTCACTCCTCACTTCCTGATTTGTCCGTCAGTCTGTCTGTCTTCTTCTCTCTCCCATCACTCCCCGCCTCCCTCCAGAGAAGATGCTTGGAGGAGTGATGGATGGCCCATTAGGAAAAGATTAACAGGTGTGTGCTTGACTAGAGAAACAGCTGTCAGGCAGGAGCGTGGGAGCAGGAGCCGGTGACCTTTCTTGAAGAGAGGAGAACCCGACTTTTGTCTTGGCACTCGGCGAGTCCTTGTGAGGAGGGGGCGAGGCTGGGCCGCCTGGCTGGGGGAGCCGGGCCTCCTCTGCCAGGGCCAGGGGATAGACTACCATCATGGCCTGTCACCTTCTACATTTTTCATTACCGCTGACATCATCATTTGCTTCAGGTTGAAATTGGCATCTCTGCTCAGCATCTGGGCTCTGGGTGCCCAGCCGGCATCAGACATCATTACTGCCTGGCGGGTTCCAGCCTCTGCTCTGTGTGTGTGTCTCTCTCTCCCCACAGTGGGCCCTCCCTCCTCACCCCCTCCTCTTCCCAACAAGCTCTCCCTCCCTCCTGGGCTTTGTTCTCCCTTTCTGGGCCCATTTTATTATTCAAATGTAATTATGGATGGAAATGGGGCCTTCTCCTTTTACCTGGGTTTTTGAAAAGCTAGTATATAGATGAGAATCCCTAGACAGGGGGCTGGGGAGGGCATTTTTCCCCCTTCTTTTTTCTGCTCAGAGGAAATGAAACTGGGTCCCCATCCCCATCCCCATCCCCATCCTGCTTTGAGGGCAGGCATGCTGGGGAGCATTGCAGAGCTGTACCTTCCTGCGGGTGGGGGCATTTGGCCAGAGATTCCTGGGTGCAGGAGGAGCAGAGACCAGGGGCTGAGGTGGAGGCAGCCCTTCCCAGAACTATGTAAGGGACCTTAGCAGAGGCTCATAGATTTAGAGGAAGGAAGAGACTTCAGTGACTGTTGAATCCGACCCATTTCACAGATGAGGAAACTGGCCCACACAGAGGAAGTGACTGCTCAAGGTCACACAGGTAGTGTGTGGTTTTGGATCGGGGTTCAAACCCAGGTTTTCCTGACCCCAAGTCCAGAACAAGATTCATTACAAGTCTTGAGATTGTCTCTTCCAATTACTTCATTTCACAAGTGAGGAAACTGAGGCCCAGACACTTGCCTAAGGTCACAAGTCCTAGATCAGCCATTTATCACCTGTGTGACCTTGGGCAAGTCACTTCCCTTCCCAGGGCCTCTGTTTCCCCATCTGTGAAATTAGGGGCCTAGGTTTCTTCCAGTTCTATCCCAAGGATGCCACGATCCTTCGATGGGCAGTTATAAGAAAAGCGCTTTGTCAACCTAAAGTCCTAAGCACATGAGACGGTCGTGGTGGCTCCCAGGGCTCCCATGTACACGTACACCGTCTCCTTCCCCCGGCTCAGGCCTCATGCAGTCTCCCCTCACAGACATGGCACCCGGATCCAGCCCTCTGCTGTCCTCCATGGCCCTGCCAGCCAATCCAGAGGGCCCCATGAGGCCAGCTGCTGGCTCTGTTCCTGGCCTTCTGAAAGAAGGAGCCCCTCTGCTCTAGGAGGGGCCTGCCAAGCCTCGACTTGACCGCTTCCTTAGAAACCCAGCCCCTTCCTTAAAGCCTGAGCAAGAAGAGGCCTTGCTTGGCTCAGGGGAGGGAGGCTGGAAAGGACCCTGAGGATGAAGCATGCTGAGGACTTGGCCTGTTCAGAGTCAATGCGGCGGGGTGGGGGTGGGGGGCCTCTCTTGGGGGATGAGGCCTTATAACAATAACACTCATATTTGTATTGGTGCGGCAGCCACAGTGCTGGACCTACAGTCAAGGAGACTCGAGTTCAAATTCTGCTTCGAACATGCTGAATGACCATGGGCAAGTCTCTTAGCCTCAGTTTCTCCATCTGTAAAAAAGAGACAATAGCACAGAGATGTTGTAAGAATCAAATAAGATAATGTCCACAAGGCATTTAGAACAAACCTTAAGACACTCTAGGAATGTTAATTATTGTGTAATACATTTTGTATTTAAGTAACACATTACTTTTCCAAAGCATTTTCCCTGTACCCAGTGATTTGATCCTTGTAACAGCCCTGTGTTTCAACATGGCCAGGGTATTAGGTGAGGAGCTGAAGCTCAGAGAGGCTATTCTTAGTAATTATACTCATTTTCCTAGTGCTTTAATGCTTATAAAGTAACTTATGTCTTAGTGTGGTGGTTGGCATACAGTAGGTGCTTAATAAATGCTTGTTGACTTGACTTGTTCATGTACGAGGGGCAGTGTGACCTCTTGGATGGAGTCGTTGTTGAGTCCTTTCAGTCATGTCCAGCTCTCTGTGACTGCATTTGGGGATTGGAATGGTTTGCTGTTTCCTCCTCCATTTCATTTTACAGGCAAAGTTAAGTGACTTGCCCAGGGTCACAGCTAGGAGGTGTCTGAGGTGGGATTTGAACTCATGAAGATGAGTCTTCCAGGTTTCAACCCTAGTGCTCTATCCACTGTGGTGGAGCCTAGCTGCTTGGATGAAGAGCCACCAATAAAGTAATTCCTAACTTTGAGAGTAGGAACCACTTCATTTTTGGAGGCAGTGCGGAATAGTGGTTAGAGAGTTGGCTTCGGATCCAGTAGACACGGGTTCAAGTCCCATCTGACTGTGTGATCCCGAGTAAGTTAATTAACCACTCAGGGTCCCAGGCAACTCCCCAAGACTCTTAGTTACAAAGCAGGGTCCAACCTCATCGAGGGAGAGAGTTTCCTCATCCCCAGGTCCCTCTGTGGATGAAAATGCAGGTCAGGAGAAGGCGCCGAGTCCCCCCCCCCCAGCCCAGTGTATTCACTCAGTGCAGCCTCATGCTGTTGGGGAGGTTGGTGCTGATGTGGCCTCAGCAGACCCCTCTCTCCCCTCCATCTGTCTGTCACCCTCCCTACCAGCTCCACCCATCAGGACCCTGGAAGATTCTCAAGGGAAAGTGCTCTTAGAAGCATGAAGAGGGGAGACTCCCTGGGATGCCTCCTCTGGCTCAGCCTCTCCCTCCCTCCCTCCTTCTCTCTTTGACATCCTCCAAGAGTGTTTGTTTCTGTTAGAGTCTGTCCCCCTAGCCTGCCTCTTCCGCCTTCAGAGTTGGGCATTAGTGGGTTACTCCCTACTTGCTGATGCCTAATTCGTATAATCAGCTGGCTCCCTGAGCAATTAGGGAGACCACAGGGGAGAGGGGGAGCTTTCTGGAGCCAAGAGGTGCTGGCCAAGGCAGGGGGCAGGGGAGGGCAGAGCTGAGTGTGGAGAGGAAGTTCCATCCACAGCCAGAGTACTGGGAGTGGATTTCTCAGAGGGTTGTGAGAGTGGGGAGAGAGCCAGACATGTGGAGAGACCTGTTAGCTTTGTTACCCTGGGAAATCACTTTCACTCCGAGGAGTTTCCTGTTATATGGAACAATGGGGCTGGACTCAGTGGTCTCCAAGGTCCTTTCCAGCTCTAAATCTATGCTCCTCCTCACTCATTTGTTCCCTCACTTTGGACAAGTCCTCTGGTCCTCATTTTCTCTGTGTGTAAAATGAGAGGATCTCCAAATGTCTGACATCCCATGTTCTAAGATTCCTCCCACTTTTGATATTACATTATTCTAAGGCTCCTCTCATCTCTGACATTCCATGTCCTCGGATCTCTCCCAGCTCTGACATTCTTTGTTCTAAGGCTTTTCCTACCTCTGACATTCCCTGTTCTAAGGCCCTTCCCAGCTCTGATATTCCATGTTCTAAGGCCCTTCCCAGCTCTGACAATTCATGTTCTAAGGCCCCTCCCAGACCTGGCATTCAGGGACTCTGTCTAAGGTCATTGCCTGATATCTTTCCTCCTCTCCTTCTGTAGCCTGAGGAGCTGACAAACATCCTCGAGATCAGTAATGTGGTATTCACCAGCATGTTTGCCCTGGAAATGATCCTGAAGCTGGCGGCCTTTGGCCTCTTCGACTACCTACGGAACCCTTACAACATCTTTGACAGTATCATCGTCATCATCAGGTGCCAGGGGCTGGGTTGTTTCCCCCCCCCAGCCCATCCCTACGATCAGGACCACCCCTCCCCTATTCATCGGGAGCCTGCCTCCCAACCCAGACACCTTCCCCAAGCACAGAGGCTGTGTTTACCCACTCAAGGCTGCCTCAGTACCTTCCCTGGCTTCTTTCATTCCCCTGACCCCTACTCCCCACCATCTAGGAGCTGATTGTGCAGGCAGCATGGGAACCAAGCCCAACTCCTGCTGCTACCTGCCTTGCAGTGTGTCCTCCAGAGGCTGAGAAAGGGAAATGGAAAGAGATACTGTCCTCAGCAACCCATTTTGCTCAGCTTTGGTCAGAGGGCGAAGGGGTGGGAGGAAGCAGGTGGCACAGAGGTTGAAGCTCTGGGCTAAAATGAAGCTTGGAGACTTGGAGGAATTTTAATTAACTCTGCTAGGTCTACCCTATGACCAGGATGATCCTTCATCAGGCAGAGTGGTCCAAACAACTCATCTCTTCATTCCTCGTCCTCTGTTCCACCCCCATCCCCCATTCTCTCTGGTCTCCTCCATCTCTCTCTCCTCCTCTTTAATGCCCCATCTCTTCCCTCCTCTGCCTCCCACCCCCCTCTCTACCCCACTTCCCCTCGGGGCCCTCCTCCTGCCCTCCTCTGTCTCTCCCTCTCTCTGAGTCTCTCCTTTCTTTGTGTGTCTCCTCCTTTCTCATCTCCCATCCTGTCGGCCTCCCTGGCTCTTCTCTGCCCCTGCACCCCCTGCCTCCCTTTGCCTTGGGCCTATTCCTCTTCAACTGGGCCATTCTCTGTCTCTCCTTCTTTTCTAATTCTCTTCTCATTCCTTATTTTCTCTGCTTCTTTCCCCAATTCTTCCCCTTCTCTTGATGCCATCTCTCCTCCTATGGCTCGAACTTTCTTGGACTTTTTTCTTTCTACATTGCCTGTTCCCTGGGCCTCAACCCTTCCACTTTTCCTTCCCCTCTGCATCTCCCCTGTTCTTCCTATGATCCCCTTTGTCTCTGGTGCAAACTCCCCCTCTCCACTGTCTGCTCCCTGCTTCTCCCCCTTGCTCTTGCTCTCCTTCCTTTCCTTCCCCCCATTTCTCCCCTCCCTGCTTCTCCCCCTCCCTCTTTCTGCTCCCCTTCCCCTCCCCCATTTCTCCCTTCCTTCTCTCCTCCCTCCCGCGCTTGGTCCCCCGCAGTATCTGGGAGATCATCGGCCAGTCGGACGGGGGCCTTTCGGTGTTGAGGACTTTCCGCCTCCTGCGGGTGTTGAAGCTGGTCCGCTTCATGCCAGCCCTGCGCCGCCAGCTGGTGGTTTTGATGAAGACCATGGACAACGTGGCCACCTTCTGCATGCTGCTCATGCTCTTCATCTTCATCTTCAGGTGGGCGAGCCATTGCGGGGTGCCAGCCACACGCGGGCATCCTCCCAGGGCTGCCCAGGAGCCGGGCTGCCCAGGAGCCGGGCTCCATCTGCTGCTGCCCAGAGAATCCCCCAGCTGCCCTGCCCCAGACGCTCAGAGCTCAGAGAGCACCCCAGGAGGAAGGCAGGTCCAAGCTACTGGGCACGGTAGAGGGGCACTGGGCACTCCTCCTGGCAGAAGACAGGAAGCCCACGACCTGAGAACTCCGCTGCCACTTGGTTCTAGATACAAACCCCTGAAGGAAAATAGCCTCTGCCCTCAAGGAGCTTACGTTCTACTAAGAGATAAGCACACAAATGAGCAAAAAGTGATTACAATTGGCAGGAGCAGGACCCGCCCCATTTCAGGGCTGGCACTTGCATTGTCTTGAAGGGAACTGGAACAGCGGCCCTCTAGGCATGGGGAGCCGCTTATAAGGGCACGGAGGTGGCCAGGCTGTACGTGGGCAACAGAAAGTCAGCCCACGTGGCTGGAATAGAGAATGCATGATGGCGAGCGGGATGAACCGGGTGTGGAGAGGCAGGTCTGAGCCGAGAGCTGTGGAGGGATTTGAATGAAGGGGAAGGGATGCCCAGGAGGCAGGAGGGGTCTAGGGGATGAAGAAAATGACGAGAGAGATGGCAGCCCTAGTGGGGATGAAGGAGAGATGGGAGGGGGCCGGGGGCTCCCTCTGCGCTCTAACCACCACCTCCTTCCTGGCGTCTGAGACCCTTCACCGTACCCTTCTCTTCTCTTCAGCATCCTAGGGATGCACATTTTTGGCTGCAAATTCAGCCTCAGGACTGACACCGGAGACACGGTGCCCGACCGGAAGAACTTTGATTCACTTCTCTGGGCCATTGTCACAGTATTCCAGGTGAGGAGTGCATCCCTTCAGGGTGAAAGAGAAAGTCCCTACCTCAATCCCCCGCCTGGCCAGGACCGCTGGGACCAAAGTCCGCTCCTTTCCCAACACACATACACACACCTCCCCACCAACAGTGATGTCCCTGCAGATCCTGAAAGAGGAGCAGCAACCCAAGCCCTAGGTGGGGCATCCAGGAAAAGGGGGTGAGATGCAGTTAATAGGAATAATGAAAGTTGGGGTTAGCAAAGGTCATTCCAAGGACAACTAAGTGGGCTTGTCAGCTGATTTCTGAGTAGTGCACAAATAAATAAAAGCATACACAATACACAATAGAGGAGAGGGCACAACAGTGAGTGTGTAAGGTTGAAGAAGTACACGAGTGTGGGTGTGGATGAGAGAAGTGCACGAATGGAAGGGAGCACAAATATGAGTGTGCAAACTCGAGGAGCCTGCACAGGTGTGAGAGGGCACAAGGGAGAATTTGCAAGACAGAAATGTGCAAGCATGAATGTGTAAGGTTAAGGCAGTGTACCATCATGAAATCACACAAGTGAGGGAGTGCACAGATGGGGCAGTGCACAGGTGTGAGTGTGCACCACTGAAGCTGTGTACAAGTGTGTGGCTGCACAAGTAGGAACAAGCACAGGGGACTGAGTGTTCGTGGAATTGGACCTGAGTGTGGATGTCTGGAAGGGAGAGAATCTTCAGTGTGAGCGTGGCACAGGAGCTACTGCCCTGGATATCCTGGTCTGGCAGCCTGGACCTGCCTGGCGCCCCTCCCCCCAACCTGCCCCCCCCCCCGCCCACCCCTCCTCCACCCCGCCTGCCCCCCTCTCCCACTGCCCACCCCCCTCCACCACCCCGCCTCACTGAGCATCCCTACCCGATTCCCCTCTGCAGATCCTGACACAGGAGGACTGGAATATGGTGCTCTACAATGGCATGGCATCCACCTCCCCTTGGGCCTCCCTCTACTTTGTGGCTCTCATGACCTTCGGCAACTACGTGCTCTTCAACCTGCTGGTGGCCATCCTGGTGGAGGGCTTCCAGGCAGAGGTGAGGTGCCCTCCCATGCCAGGCAGGGCCTTGACTTGGGCTCCATGCCCCCTCCCTGAGCTTCCTCATTTATGAACTAGGGATGGGAATCCTTGTCCTGCCTGCTCACAGGGGCCTTATGAAGAGTGTGCTTTGGGAATCCTAACGTGCTTGGAATGGAGTCATTATCAGCAATGTCCTCCTCCTCCTCCTTGTTCCCATCACCGCCTGAGAAGGCTGGAGGAAGGAGGGAATGAGTTAGTGAAGGAGCCTCCAGGATCAAAGGGGAGAAGAGGAGGCAGTCAGCCCAGCCCCTTGGCAGAGGTTGGCGTCAGGAGCCCATCAAAAGCTCTTCCTCTTCCCCTAGGCGCAGGGACGGGAGGGGAGTGCTAGCAGCTAAAACAGACAGTAAGACAGGATCTGCACATCTGTGGCTGAAAGGGAACAAATGAATGAACAAGCTTTTATTGAGCCCTACTATGTGCTGAGTGCTAAGCAAGCATATAGTCCCTGCCCTTGAGACATTTGCATTTTGAGGGCAGAGAAGACACAAAAAGAGAGTTGGGAGAGGAAGAAGAGGGGATGCTTGAAACAGCTTGGTTTGGAAATGGTCTGGAAGCTCCCCCATCAGAGCCCCTGGCCCCAGGGACCAGAGTCCATGTCCTAATGGGAGGAGATGAGGAGGATGGCCAGAGTAAGGGTCATGTCTGGAGAGGTTCTTGATGGCATGGATATTGCCATGGAGACATCAGTCAGTCAGTCAGTGAGCATTTAGTCATGTCTTGAAGCCCCTGAGAGGTGGCAGAGGACCAGCCTCTCCCTTCACAAATATTTCTGGTGGTCCAGCTTGGAGGCAAGGTCTGTGGGGATTTGGGACTCTTGCCTCCCTCCTTCTCCCTCCCCACTGCCTTCACTGCCCAGCATGGTAGAATAGGGAAAGCACCGTTTCATCATTTGCAGAGTAGGGATGTGAATCCTGTACCACGTGCCTCACTGGATCATGAGCGAGCCTTAGACAATGATAGAAATGCAGGCTGTTACTGCTTCCCTCCCCTCCAGGGAGATGCCAACCGCTCCTACTCAGACGAAGACCAGAGCTCATCCAACTTGGAAGAGTTTGACAAGTTCCGGGAGGGTCATGAAGGCCATTTTGGTAAGGGATGCCCTACCTGCACATGCTTGGGGCCCCAGCCAGAGCAGGCCAGGCCAAGCCCCAGAAAAGCTAAGGCTCTGAGCAGCATACATTATATCCCCTGGCACAGAGGGGGAAATGAGACACTGTCAGTAGGGAAGGCCCAGGTTCTCCTAGGCCCTCACCACCTGGGAGCCAGGTCCCTTTCACCTTGGGCTAAGCAAGGTGGAGAAAGCAGCCTGTCTTTGAGAGCATCTCCCTGCTTGGTGTCCTGGCAGGTGCTGAAGAGCCTGCTCTCCAGCTGAGGCCTAGGGCTTGATTCCAGGTTCTGTAACTTGGTCATTGCCCATTTCTGGGCCTGTTTCCTCTTCAAAATGGGGATGGGCAGATTTGCATTCGCTGCCTCCCAGGATTATAGTGAGAGGACTGTGCTCTCTGAACAACTAAAGTGCTGGAGGGATGTGGGTGTGTGGGCAGGTGAGGGCCCCTCTGTGGGAGGTCAGCAAGGGAAAGCTCTTGACCCTCCTCCCCTCCCCCCTGCTCTCTGTGTCTGTGTTTCTGTGCATATCTCCCTCTCCCATCCCTCCCCATCTTTGGATCTCTCCTCTCAGATATCAAGCTCTGCCCCATCCCCATGACCCCCAATGGGCACCTGGACCCCAGCCTTCCACTGCCTGGCTCCCTGGCCACCATGGGGGGCATGCCCCCTGGCCCTTGCCACTCCCTGCAGCCTGACCAGGTGCTCCTTGCTTTGGATTCCCGAAAGAGCAGCGTTATGTCTTTGGGGAGGATGAGCTATGACCAGCGGTCTCTGGTGAGTCATATCACAAGATTTGAACCCAGAGCCAGCTCTCATTTGTCTCTAAACCATCCAGTGCCAAGCACAGTGCTTTGCACACAGTAGGTGTTTAATAAGTGTTTGCTGAATAAGTATTCTAGGGATTTTGAAGCATGAAGGCCAAGGCTGTTCCTGCCTCAGGCTTCCTTGTCTACCCTAGCCAGGCTAGGATGATTTCCCCTGAGGCAGCCAGGCCACACAGGCCCCCTGGGATTAGAGCCTTCTAAGACCTAGCAGGCCCCAAGGACCAACAAGCTCATAGTAGGGTGCTCCAGCCTACGTCCTCATCCCCAGCCCTGCCCCCGCACCTTTGGGGCCTGACCATGATGTCAGCCAGGAGCTTTCTGAAGGCAGGAATGCTAAACTGCTGCTGGTTTGGAGCCTAACTCCAGCCAATTCAATTTAGCCAACATTGCCTAAATTCCACCTGTGTGCTGTGCCTAGCACTGAGCTGCTTGGAGAAGATATAATCCTAGCCTGAATTCAGCTCAATCCAGGAAGCACTTATAAAAGGCCTACTGTGTGCCAGAGTCATTGTGTATGTGGAAGAGCCAAATTGGTGAAAAATATAGTACATGATGAGGAGTCATGTATAAATTATGAAGAATTATACATTTTAAATGGAAACTGTATTTTGTCATAGAGACCATAGGAAGCCAGTGAAGCTTCTTGAGGGGGTCACACTTGGGCTTTAGGACTATCAATGTGCAGGATGCATTGGAGAGGAGAGAGGCTGGAGGCAGGGATGCCAATGAGGAGACTATGACCATGGACCATGACCACAGGGAACTTACAGTCCAGTAAGGGGATTAGGTGCCACACAGCTTAAACATGAACTATTACATGGTGAGTGCATTGGAAAGTTAGGAAGTACTGTACCATGTGAGGTCAGAGGTCATTCTAGCCAGGGGATCAGGGTAGGCTTCATGGAGGTGGCATCTGAGGAAGCCTTTAGAAGAAGGCTAGGAATTACAGTAGATATTCCATTAACAGGAAATGAGGAAAGATACAGTGTATGGGTCATAGGACATGTTCCCTGTTTGGTAGTGAGTAGAAAGTTTGGTTAGAGCATAGAGCACATGGATGGGGGTAATATGAGACAAGGCCAAAAATGTAGGATGATACTATGCTTTGGAGGGCCTTGAATACCAAGTAGAGAAGTTTGTACTTTCCTTGGTAGGCAGTAGGTAGCCATAGAAGGTTCTTGAGCAGGAGAGCTATGTGCCCTGCTTCTAACCTCTCTCACTTGCTCTCTGTGTCTGTCTCTCAGTCTAGCTCCCGAAGCTCCTACTATGGGGCCTGGGGCCACAGTGGAACCTGGGCCAGCCGCCGGTCCAGCTGGAACAGCCTGGCCCGGGGCCATAGCCTGAAACACCGAGCTCCCTCTGCGGAACACGAGTCACTCCTCTCTGGGGAGAGGGGCCGGTCAGCAGAAATGGAGCGGGATGATGGCACCCCTCGGGGCCCACCCCATCACCTACCACCTCATCCTCATCACCACCACCACCACCTCCACCACCCGCACTGCTACCGGCACCGTCGGACGCTCTCCCTTGACACCAAGGACTCCTTGGACCTGGCAGAGCTGCCACCACCGGCTTCTCATGCTCATCTGAGGCCCACCCGGAAGGGGGGCACAGGTCTAGGCACCAGTGAGCACCAGGACTGCAATGGGAAGATGCCCAACATCGCCAAAGATGTTTTCACCAAGATGGACAACCGGAAGGACCATGCAGAGGATGAAGAAGAGATTGACTATGTGAGTGGCCCTGAGGGGGACAGAGAGAGGCAGGGCAGGGGCAGAGGGCACAGCAGAGAGTCAGACAACCATCCGAGAGCCTGCCTTCCCTCTAACTGCCAGAGAGAAAGGACCAGACTAGGGGCCTGAAGACCTGGGCTCATCTCCAATTAGCCATGTGACCCTGGGCAAGTCACTGCCACTCTGGCCTTCAGTGCTCTCATGTGTTAAAAAAGGGATTGGGCCTAGATCATTTCTACTGTCCCTCCCGGCTCTGACATCCCCTGTTCTAAGCTCCCTCCCGGCTCTGACATCCCCTGTTCTAAGCTCCCTCCTGGCTCTGACATCCCCTGATCTAAGCTCCCTCCCGGCTCTGACATCCCCTGTTCTAAGCTCCCTCCCAGCTCTGACATCCCCTGTTCTAAGCTCCCTCCCGGCTCTGACATCCCCTGATCTAAGCTCCCTCCCGGCTCTGACATCCCCTGTTCTAAGCTCCCTCCCGGCTCTGACATTCCCTGTTCTAAGCTCCCTCTCGGCTCTGACATGCCCTGATCTAAGCTCCCTCCCGGCTCTGACATCCCCTGATCTAAGCTCCCTCCCACTTCTGAATTCTGTGGTTCTCATTACCCCTCCTTGATTTGAACTTAGGTCTTCTGACCCTAATTCTACATTTTGCAGAATCACAGAACTTGAGAACTGGAAGGAACCATCTGGTCCAGCCACTGCACCAAAAGAATCCCTATTTTAACCCACCTGACAAGTGGTTGTCTGGTGCTCACTTAAAGACCTCTTGTGAGGGAAAAGCCCCTTCCCCACTCCAGGCAGTCCCTTCCCCACCCCATCCCAAGGCTCTGGAGCTTCTATTTTCCCCTTTGCAGCTTCCCCTCCCCCATTGCTCCTGGTTCCACCATCCCTCCTCCCCATGATGGTCCCTCAGACTTTTGAAGGCTCCTCTCACTACCCCAAGCCCACTCTCCAGGCTGAACAGGCCCAGTTCCTTTAACTCATCTTCATATGAGACTGACTAAAGGCCCTTCATCTCCTGGTTGCCTTCCTCTGTGTGATCCTCAGCTCCGGCTTATAAATGTCCTGCTTAAACCTTCGCTCCTAGAATTGAACACAAGACTCCAGAGGAGATCTGATGACAGCTGAGCACAGGGGGACTCTCACCTGTTCCGCAGAGAGTCCTCTCTTAATGCAGCTCAAAACTGAATTAGCATGCTGACAACTCATGTGGCTTGCAGTCCATTCAGACCCTCAGATTTCTTCAGAACAGCTGCTGTCCAACCATGCTACTTCCCTCTTAGACTTATAATGTTGATTTTTTTATAGTCAAGTGTAAGACTTAATATTTATCCTCATTGAACTCCAGGTCATTAGCTTCAGCCCAATGTTCTTTGTTGGATCTTATTGGATCCTGTCTCTGTCATTCGCCATGTTAGCTATCCCTCCTAGCTTGGTGTCTTCTGCAAGTCAGATGGACACACCATCTATACCTACCTCCATCCTAGACTTGGCTTAGAGTTTGCTAGTTCTATGGTCATTTCAATTTTGAAATTTTTGCAGGGAGACATTCTCCTTTATCCAGTTCTTGTGTCTTATCCAGTCCCCTCCATTTTCCAGGATCTTTCAGATATCACTGACAATGACTTAATCATCACATCTGCCAGCTCTTTCAGGACATGTATTTATCAAGGGCAGCCAAATGGTCTCTCTCTTTCTTCTTGCCTGTCTTGGGTATCAACATCCTGTAATCATTTTTCTTCTACCATTCCCTATGCATTCCCTGGCTGCCTTTTTTTCCTATATAATTACCCCACCCATCTCAAGCAAAAGCTGTACCCCTTTTCTTCCCAACACAGTTTAAGAAAAACCCACCCCTTTTGCTGTCATTAGAGTCTCTTGTTGGTTTTAAAATCTCAACTGGCTGATGAGCTCCCTGTGCATCCACATCCAACTTTTAAGACCAATCCCATTTTTCCTCCTCATTGGAATAGATTCCCTTTATTTCTTTGGAATTTCATTCGTGAATATGTCTCATCCTCCTGGGCTGATTTCCTCTGAAACATTTAACTCCATGAGATTCTTTTTATATTTCCTCTGAACTTTTTGAAATCCACACGCTTCAGATTTAGAATGCACCCTAGATTTATTAAGAACCACCTACAGGAAAGGAGAAAAGGCAGCACGACTGTAGTGGATAATGATCAGTTCCAAATAAGCCACAAATCTGTGTCAGAGGAGGACTCTTCTACACTAATGAAATCCCAGTAGAGGTCATCCAGGAGCTGCGTGTACAGAGATGAAGCAAATTTCCCTGCCCTCAGGGAGCTTAGAATCTACTATGATTTCAGAAAGGAGCCACCCAGGGCTGATATCAGGGACTATTGATCTGTCCATTACAGTCATCATTGTGCCCTAGGTAGGCACACTTGAAGGAGGTTGAGGGCTGAAAAAGGAGGGAAGAGACATAATCCACGTCCCCAGAGAGCTTATACTCTTCCTGGGGAGACTTAGTTGCACTAGACAGAAGCACATTAAGACCTGAAATGGGGGCCCAAACATGTGAAGTTGAGTACTGATGGTGTCAGAAGAGGGAAGGAAAGAGCCCTGGGCACATTTGGAGGCTGCCATCCTTGGATGCCTGCCACATTCAAGGAGGTAAGTGCTGGTGGTCTCACATCCCAGGAATGCCAGGGGAGCAGCAGGAGAGGGGGCTGGTCTATTTCAATTCTTACCAACCAGCACAACCCAGAGGTGAGTTATGAGAGAAGGAGCCAGGAGACGGGGTCTCATACTATCTCTGACTCTCACCCCTCCCCACCCCCGCCAGAGCCTGTGTTTCCGAATCCGGAAGATGATGGATGTTTACAAGCCCGACTGGTGTGAGATCAGGGAAGACTGGTCTGTCTACCTCTTCTCTCCCGAGAACAGGTGGGTGAGGGCTGGACTGGGAAGGGAAGGGGGAAGCATTTGGGCCCTGGGAGAGGGGGAGCAGTGCAGGTAGTGAGGAGCCATGGAGACTGGGACTGGGTCCTTTGCTGGTGGCTGAGGCCGGGCCCTTTGATGGGCCCAGTTGTTACCTGAAGGGGAAACCACAGCCTAGTGGATAGAGCTGGTCTCAAAGCCAGGAAGCTTTGGGTCAAGTGCTGCCTCTGACTCCTTTAGCCAAGTCCCTTAGCCTCTGAGATAACTCTAAGACTGTAGAAAAGGTGCCTACCTGCATTGATAGAGGGACTATTCTCACCTGGGAGTTCTCTATACCAGTGAAATCTCGGGCCAGGTTTAATCCCTGTGGTACCCACCTCATTGGTTTGTCATGAGGCTTAGGTCGTGGGATGTAAGGGATGTAAGACTCTGAAAACCATAAAGGTCTATTTCAGTTGAGTGTGGGGCAGTGGGATAGAGCATTTGGGGTTTGGAGCCAGAGAGGCTGAGTTCAAACCCCAGCCCTCTCTCTTCCTGCCTTGGTATGTCACCTAAGTTTTCTCAGCCTCAGTCTCTTCTTCTGTTAAATGAGCAGGTTGGGCTAGACAGTCTCTAAGCTTCCTCCTAGCTCTAAAACTCTGAACCTAATGTCAAGGATTATCATTGCCTCCAGCCAGAGGTGGATAGTTCATTTCAATTCCACAAACATTTCCTCGGTGCCTACACCCTGCACCGGGCGCTGGAGAGAGGAAGATGAAAACACACTTAGTACCTGCCTCAACTGATTGCTCAAGCTATGAGACAGCATTTATTAAGCACCTACTATATGCCTGAAGCAGTCTGGCATCTAGCAAGAGCTAAATAAATGGATCATAGATCTAGATTTGGAAGGGCCTTAGAGGCCACCTAGTACAACCCCCAACCATTTAACAGATGAGGAAAATCAAGCCCAGAGAGGTTAAGTGATTGGTCAAGGTCACAGAGAGACAGGATGTGCTTGTTGATTGATAGGGGTGTATATGTGTGCACGTATGTATGCATATGTGTGTGTTTGTGTATGTGTGTGTGGATAAGCATAGGGATGATACAATATAAGGGAGGGGAGCAGTGGGGTGAAGGAGAGCTCCAAGGAGCTTTAGCAACATTGGAGGAAGGGGAGAACAATTTTGTCTCTGCCTCAGTGGCAGTCTTCAAGCAAACACTGGCTGGCCCCCAATATCAGGGATATTATCCAAGGGATAATGTTCAGCCATGATGCTCCCTGAGGTCCCTTGTGATTGTGAGATCAGGGAAGGTTTTTGGAGGAGGGGGCATCTTGCTGAGTCCACTGGAAGAAGCGTGACCCAGGGAGAGAGACTAGGGCACCCGGTCAGCATTGGTTTTCAGGGTTCATGTATTCTCAGTGAATGTGGAGAGAGCCCATCATGGCATCCATGGCCACTCTCTCTGAGCCCATGCTTTCTGTTCCCGGAGAGCTTCCCTCATTATGCCCTGGTCCCCTCCTCCCCACTGCCCAGCATGCTCAGGCCCAGGCCTGGAGGAGAGAGGCTGAGGTGGAGGGCATCTATCTCCTGCCAGGTTCCGGGTCCTCTGCCAAACCATCATCACCCACAAGCTCTTTGACTACGTCGTCCTGGCTTTTATCTTTCTCAACTGTATCACCATCGCCCTGGAGAGGCCCCAGATAGAGGCCGGCAGCACTGTGAGTGGGGCCCAAGCAGGGGCAGGGCCAGGCAGCTGGTGGGATTGGGGGGGGATGTGGCTGGAAGAAAACACTGCACCTGGGGTCAGGGGATCCGGACTCAGACAGACCCTGATTCTGCTGCTTTCTAACCATGTGAGGTGATCATGTGCTGTGGGGTGCAGTGGAAAGCACTAACTCTGGAGTCAGAAATCCCACCTCTTCCGTTTACTCCCTATGTGACCTTGAGCAAGATGCATCACCATCATGGGCCTCGGTTTCCTTTTCTGTCAAATGAGGGGCTTGTATTTGATGATGTCTGAGGTCCTCTCCAGCCCGAGATCTAGTATCTTATGATTTCCCATGAAGAGCATTTGAAGACCCAACTTACACTGACTAACACCCTCTTCCACACCCTAAGAGGGAAGGGAGATGGGATTTATAAAGGGACCCTGGGCTACAGTGGGGGGATACAGGTGGATCCAGGACAGACAAAGGGAATAATGAAGTTGGGGTGGTAGGGTAGAGGGAGGGAGAGTGTTAGCATGACTATTGGACAGAATGATGGGATTATCACAAGGATGAGAACAGAGGAAAAAGAGGGCTTGGAAGTCCTCCCTGGGTCCAGTTTTATCCCCACTTCTCTTTCCAGGAGCGAATATTCCTCACTGTGTCCAACTACATCTTCACCGCCATCTTTGTTGGAGAGATGACACTAAAGGTAGGTTGGACAGTCCAAACATTCCACCTCCTGGGCATAGCCCTTCCCTAAATTAGTTTATTTTGTGACCCTCTTTTTGTGCCCATGGATAAACTGTACTCCCTCCCTCATCTGTACATTCTACCTTGTTCTCAGCAAAGGCTCTCCATCACCATCACTGTGGTCTTCAAGCAAATGCTGGACAGCTCCTAATGATCGGGGATAATTCATGTTCACTCATGGGTTGGACCACATGATCTCTGAGGGCCCTTATAATTGTGAGATTCTGCAACACCCCTCCTTTGTCTCTGTGCACCCTTCCTGCCCTTGCCAGGTGGTCTCCTTGGGCCTGTATTTTGGGGAGCAGGCCTACCTCCGGAGCAGCTGGAACATCTTGGATGGCTTCCTGGTCTTTGTGTCCCTCATCGACATCGTGGTCTCTGTGGCCTCTGCAGGAGGAGCCACAATCCTTGGGGTCCTCCGGGTCCTTCGCCTCCTCCGGACCCTTCGCCCACTACGGTGAGGAAGCCCTTGGTCACCTCCCTGTGCCCTCTACTTCCTGCCCCACCAGCCATTCCCAGGGACCCCCCCCCCAGTGCCAAACCTAGTTACTACAAGGTCCCAACAGGTACCTGTGTGACCTCAGGCAACTCATCTGGCCTCTTTGAGTCTAGACTAGTGACTCTATGACCCTTCATTTCCTTGGTGCCATGAGGGTGGGCTCAGTAAACTCCAGGGAGATCCTTCCCCTCATCCCTAACTGTCCCCATCTTGACACCCAACTGCAGGGTCATCAGTCGCGCCCCAGGACTGAAGCTTGTGGTGGAGACTCTGATCTCATCCCTCAAACCCATTGGAAACATTGTCCTCATCTGCTGTGCCTTCTTCATCATCTTTGGCATCCTGGGAGTGCAGGTGAGTGGCTGGAGGACATGGGGGCTGACTGCACCTCTGGGTGATGGCAGATGGGGGAGACCTGAGAGACCATCTAGCCTGATTTAATAATTTTATAGCTGAGGCTGAGGCTCAGAGATGCAGACTGGTTTACCACACAGACAAGATTTAAATTCAGGTCCTCTGACTACAGATCTCATAATCTTAAAAAAAATACCAGTATTCTGGTGCCCTGGGGCTCAATACCTGTGAAAAGGGTGGACCAAGAGAAAGTAAAAGTTGGGAGACCATCTTAGAATGAGATCAACTAATTAATCAATTAATTCATAAGTATTTTGAAAGAGCCTACTAGGTGCCAAGCACTGTGCTAAGCATCAGAGCTGAAAAGACAAAAATGAAATTATTCCTACCCTTAAGGAGCTTACGTTCTATCTATAAGTACATGGAGACAGTGCAAGGGGCTATGAAATCTCATGAGGGAGGAATCATTGCCTGCTGAGTGGGGAGGAGGAAAGACTTCAAAGAGGAGATAGAGAGAGAAGAAGAGAGGGAGGGAGGGAGGAGAGAGAAAGAGAGAGAGAGAGAGAGAGAGAGAGAGAGAGAGAGAGAGAGAGAGAGAGAGAGAGGAGAGAGAGAGGGAGACAGGAGAGAGAGAGAGGAGGGGGAGAGAGAGAGGAGGGGAGAGAGAGCAGAAGAGGAAGAGGAGAGAGGGGAGGGAGGGAGAGAGAGAGAATTTTTAAGTGCTTATTATGGAGCAGGTACTGTGCTAGGTACTGAGGGTCCACACATAAGCAAAGTCCTGATCTCAAGAAGCTTATATTTTAATGGAGGACACAGCAAATGAATGAGAGATAGAAAGTAGGGGGGCCCAGGGGGCACTGGTGTTCGTGCTGGTGGCACCAGAGTAGAGGAGACGACCAGAGAGCACCATGGAGGCCTGCAGCCAAGTGGGATTAGGTCAAAACTGGCCCATCAGAGCCCAGGGTGGTTCCAGGGGCAGAGCCCGGTTTTCAGTGGAGAAGAGGTGGGGATGATGTCTCCAGAAGAGTCTGCCCAGTCCTCAGAAGTGGGGTAGAGAGGACTGAGTAGAAGTGGTGGGCTGGAAGGACAATGAGGCATCTACCTGTAGAAAAGAAGGGCCAGAGGCATTCCATGAGCAGGAAATAGTGTGCCAAGCCAACATGAAAGGAGAGTTGCCCAAGGAGTGTGAGGAGCCCAGCCCGGCTGGAGCATAGAGGAATAATGTGAAGCCAGGTGAACAAGGAGTGTAGGGCCAGGCTCTAAAGTGTCTTGAGTGCCAGGATGAGAAGCCACTGGCCAGTGTCCATCTGTCAGAAGCTCCTTGAGGGCACAGATTATTTCATTTTTGCCTTGGTGTCTGCCATGGTCCCTGAAACGCAGTCATGCTTCCTGAGCCCCTCCTCTGGGGAGCTTCCAGTTTGATGGAGGAGACAGGACCCACAGTCAGATGACATTGAGCCCTGGACTTGGGGCTAGAAAACCTGAGCTTAGGTCCTGCCCTGTCACTTCCTCATCCTGGAGAGTCTAACCAGTGCCTAACCTCCTAGGACTGGGCAAACCCCTACCCTTCCCTACGTCCTAGACAGTTGCTATTGCCCCTGGACTGTGGGGTAGAGAGGAAATACATGCCCTTAATTAATGCTTGTTAATTGTTTCATTGATACTGTGTCCTAGTCAGTGTAATTTAATGGGTTCACTTATTCACTTACCCAATTAAATTTCCTCATGGTAGTCTTTAGAAAATATTACCCTACAGGGCTTATGGAATCAGGACTAGGGACAGGGACATGGGATTTCACAGCTGTAGGGAACTCCAGGATGGGGAATACCCTCTCCCAGAGCAGGCTGGCAGCTTCTCTGAGACTCATCATTTTTGAGAGTTGCCTGGAGATTATACGTATGATATTAATAGTTCTGAAATGGGAGGCGGGGTTATGGTTCATGTGGGTTCAGCAAGAGCAGGGCTGGAGGACCCCAGAGGTTCCCTCCAGCTCCAGCATTCTGGGCTTTTTAAATTGGAGATGAATAGGAGCTCTCTGAAGGCAGGAATTGGCCATTTCTTTTATTTGTATCCACCAGTGCCCAACACAGATTCTCATACACAGTAGGTACTTAATAAATGCATGCTGCTGGATTAAACGCTCCATTTATCCTGAATCATAGATTTAGAGCTAGAAGAAATGTTAAAGGTCATCTAATTCCCCAGTTTTGTAGAGAAGGTAACTGAAGCCCAGAGATTGTCATGCCTGGGGTCACTCAGTCAGTAAGTGGCTTCGAATGCCGCTCCTTATGGCCCTTTCAACTGGACCACGTTACTTCCCCATCATTAATTCCTGCTCAGATAGGGCTGGGGTGTGATGACCCCCGATAGCCCTTCCAGACCTGACATTTGAGGATTCTAAGAATAGGTAGGAGGTGACAGGCGGCAGCATTCCAAGAGGCAACTGGAGAACAGCAAGGAGGTGGAGGATGCTCTGGCCATCCCGAGGACTCTGCTGACCCTGCTTAAGGCAAGCACCATTGCTGAGGGAGCCCCTGGGCCAGAGGGGCAGGGTCTGGGCAGCCTGGTGGGGAAGGGTATCCTGTGCCGAGGCTAGACCCTCCCTGGCACACCCAGCCCTGCTTCACGAGCCCGAGTCCACCCACAATGATATTTTTTTTCCTTCTCCTGGCTCTTTATTTTAGGAATCCGCTGTAGAAGAACACAGAGAGTGGGTGTTTCTTGCCTCTTACAGAGTGAGCTATAGATAGCCGTAGCATGGATCCTGGGCCCCACGTATCCGCCCATCCCCTCCTCATGGAGCGGGTGCCTCTGGGCAGGCCAGTGGCTGCTGAGGAAGGGATCAGGAGGGCAGCTGTTTTATGCCTGTTTGTTTTTCTGGAAGAGAAATTGTTTTCTCTCCAGTCACATACCCAGCAACCCATCCGTGCCCCAGGGATGCAGGATTCAAACCTTCCCCTTCCTTTTCTCACCATGTTTTCCCTGTCAAGAATACTAGAATTAGAGTTCTCGCCCCAGAGATCAGCAGCTTAGAAACTCAGTGTCCGATATCTCTGGATTTGTCTGGACCGTCTCCCCTTTTCACCCCCTCCTTCACCTTGTCCCTCAAAGCTCCCTTTGGACCTCCCTGGGCTCTGGGTGATCTGTAAAGAGACTCCAAAGGAAGCAAGATAGCTCAGTGGAGCTGGAGCCAGGAAGAGTCGAGTTTGAATCTGGCCTCAGATACTCACTAGCTGCGTGACCCTGAGCGAATCACCTCTGCTTGCCTCAGTTTCCTCATCTCTAAAATGGGAATGATAAGTGCCCACCTCCCAGAGGGGGAGGATGGTAAGGATCAAATGAGATAATATTTGAAAGAGTCCTTTGCAAACCTTAAAGCACCTAATAAATGCACCCAGGCTGTTTTCTTATCTGTAAAGTGAGGGGTGGGACTCAGCCTCTAAATCTAGGACCTGATGATTCTTTCTGTGCTTCTAGGGCTGAAGTTTTCTGGTCCAACCCCCTCATTTTACAGATGAGTAAACCAAGGCCCAGAGAGGTTAGGAGGCTTGCCCTAAGTCACACAGATAGTGAATGGCAGGGTCAGGATTTGAACTCAGGTCTCTTGCCTTAGTCCAAGGCTCTTTCCACCACCCCACACTGTCTCACTTTGTCACCTTGTCTCCCCACTCCCATCCCAATATTTGCCTGTTGGGAGATTCTGGTTTGGAGTCAGAGGACCTAGATCCTCTGTCAGGTACTACCTGTATGACCTTGGACATGTCCTTTCCCAGAGTGAAGGGGCTGGACTGGCAGACTTCCAAGGTGGTCTGCCGTTCTACCTCTGATCCTCTGGTCATCCCCCCTCAGCTCTTCAAGGGGAAGTTTTACCACTGCCTGGGGGTTGACATCCGGAACATCACCAACCGCTCTGATTGCATGGCTGCCAACTACCGCTGGGTGCACCACAAGTACAACTTCGACAACCTGGGCCAGGTGAGCAGCCCCCCAGAACCCCTTGGGTGCCAGGGAGGCAGAGAGGAAGGCACAGGGATCAGTTCTCATTCCATCACCATACAGGGGACAGAGAACTGGAAACCAGGATGTCCAAGAATTGGCAAAAGGGGCTGGGAAGGCTCAGGGGGCAATGATTGCTGTGTTCAAGGCTCTGAAAGGCCATCATTTGGGAGGGGGATAAGGCTTCATTTCCAGAAGGCAGAACTAGAAGCAGTGGTGGTGTTGGAGGCTGCGGGGGTGAGCCACAATAAGAGCTGTCCAGAGATGAGATGGGGTCTCTAGGGAGTAAGCAGGCTTCTCCTCAGTGGGCATCTTTAATGCCCAGATTGATGCCCAGATGCCAGATTATCTCTTGTTGGGTGTCAGGGAGGTTCTTGCTCAGGCTGGATTAGCCCTGAGATTGATGAGCCAGCCATGTGAGCGTGGATAAATCACTTTAACCTCTGGGCTGTACTCAATATTCATTCAACAAATATGTTTTAAGCAACTATGATGCTTAGAACACTGGTGTAGGATACACAAGGCATGGTCTCTGCCTTTGGGGAGATTGGGGTCTAGTAAGCCTCAGTTTCCCTATCTGGGAAATACCTATAATGGTGCATCCTACCTACCTCAAAGTGGTGTTGTGAGCACCAAAGGAGACCCTTCTTGTAAGAGTGGAAAGTACTCTCCAGAAACAATGAATTGCAATTAGATCCATTCCCTTCTCTCCACTCACACTGACACACCTTTGTTCTGGCACCATTCTCACCTGGACTATTATAGCACCAGTCTCCTATCTGTTCACTCTGTTTCTAGTTTCTCCCTTCTCCATTCCATCCACAGTTGCCAAACTTCCTCATGTATATAGATCTGACCATGTAACTCTAGAATCTTCACTAGGTCCCTATGGTCCCTGGGATAAAATGGGAAATCCTCAGCCTGGCATCTAAAGCTCTCCACAATTTAGTATCTACCTCCTTTCCAGACTGATTTCATGGCACTCCCCCCTCACACACCCGTAGAGTCCTGCACACTCAATACCTAACCAAACTGTCCTACCTTCTACTCCCAATCCACAACATTTCCAACTACCCTGCTTTTGCTCAAGTTGTTATCCGTGTCTGGCATGCTCTTTCCCTTCACCTCTGAGTCTTAGAATCCCTGTCTTCCTTCAAAATTCAGCTCAGGTACCTCGTCCTCCATGATGCCATTCCTGATCCCCCCACCCCCCAGTTATTACTGTTCTTGTCTTACCCTTGGGGACTACATGCTTAAAGACTGCTGGGAAACTGGGGTCAGAGATCAACTGAATGTCAGTGGCTGTGACTGAGTACTCCTGCCCTGGCAGGGGAGGAGGCCATGGTGACTGGGCATGGTGAACGGGGAGAGGTTTGCCAAGCACCACATTCATTTAGCCGAGTAGCTCCAGGGCTTCAGATGACAGAATGAGTGAGTGTGCCCTCCACAGTCAAAATCCCTCATCCCAAGGACCCCTCTCTGTTCTTCACACAAGCTCGGGGGGGGGGGGGCAGCCTTTTTTTCTCTTTTATTATTTAATGAACTAAGAAAGCATCTTTGGTCTCAAGTCTTGTCCTCCTTTAAAAGGCAGTCTCTGCCCTACAGAGCCCAATGCCTCCAGCTCTTAGAGTCTTTCTGCCTTTGGCTGTCAGGGACCTGTGATCTGTAAATGTGAGAGTCCTTTGACTTCCATCTACAAGGGTCTCATACCCTGCAGCTCTCAAGGACCTGCTGCCTCTGAATGTCGGGGTCCTATGGCCTCTGGCTGTCGGGATCTCATGACCCTGATGCTAACATGCCCTAGGGGAGAGGGAGTGTAAGATGGAGACCATTATTACCCTCGGTACAGACTCAGCACTCCCAGTTCCTTTGGGGGTTGTGCCTCAGCTCCAGCAGCCCAGCCCAGCACATAAGACTTTCCTGGAAAACACAGCACAGGAGGAGCACACCCACAGCACACATGGAGAGACACCCAGGAATACCCCAGGCCCGCGGCCACCTGTCTCTCCTCTCCTTCCAGCACTAGGAGCTTCTCCACAAGCACTGGGAGGGGGTTAGGCTCAAACACTAGCAGCAAGTGCCTTCCTCTAAGCTTGCACGTTCTGTCTGGGGGCAGCCCCAACGTGGAAGAGGCCGGTGGTCCTTACAGCCACTGCCTTGGAGCATCCCCACATCTCCACTATGCCCTGCCAACTCCAGCTTTGCTCAGGCCCAGTGGTTCAACCCAGAACAGGATGACCTTGGGCAGCACAGCTCCATAGCAGAGTGAGCCGGAGGGCAGGCTGGCGCTCTAGAACCCCATTTTCAAAGAAGGCTGTGATGCCTAGATCCATGTCCTACTAGACACATAGATACATACTTACATACATAGGGAGGTAGATTGATAAATGGATGGATGGATAGACAGATAGATAGATAAGTATATAGATAAATAGATAACTACATAGACAGTTGGACAAATAAATAAATAGATGGATAGATACCTACATAGATAAGTAGATAGATAGACACATAAATAGACAGACACATAGATAAATAGATAACTAGATAGAGAGACAAATAGATAAATAGATTAAATAAATAGATACCGAAGTAGATAAGTAGATAGATAGATAGATAGATAGATAGACAGATAGATAGATGTTTGGATAGATAGATGTTTGGATAGATAGATAGATAGGTAGACAGACACAGACAGAGCATTAATTAAACACTTACTATGTGCCAGGCAATGTACTATGTGCTCAGAATATAAGATAAGTGAAAAGAAAGATATTCCCTCCCTCAAGGAACTTGCCTTCCAATGGGGACGACACATGACAGGGAGCTGAATATGTGGTGGGGGGAGGGTAGGAGATCCCTAGAGAAATAATGAAGATCAGGAGGAGAGCTGAGAGAGGAAGGAAGGAGCACAGCTGGCTTGGGCATTTCCTCAAGGGCAAGTTCTTAGGAGGAGCCCACACCTCAGAGGAGGGGCTTTGGGGGAGATAGATCTTCCAAGGTGCCAGGGCTTCTAGAGAATGGTGGATGTATCTGAGGAATTGGGAGCAGGGCTGGCCCAGTGTTCTCTCCCCAAGCAGCCAGACCAGCCCCATTGGGAATCAGGGTGGGGCAGAGAG
The DNA here is from genome assembly GCF_011100635.1 of Trichosurus vulpecula. Lineage (NCBI taxonomy): Eukaryota > Metazoa > Chordata > Mammalia > Diprotodontia > Phalangeridae > Trichosurus > Trichosurus vulpecula. The sequence goes on from NC_050577.1 coordinate 298,232,641, forward strand.
CAATCCACTGAGGAATCAGATCTGGGTTCTCTATCCAAGTCCACCTCTAATGAACTGTGTGATATTGGACATTTTACTTCTTGAGCCTTGGTTTCCTCATCTCTAAAACTAAGGGGTTGGACCCTTCTGGTTCTAGACCCAAGATCTTACCTGGATGATCCAGGGTAAGTAGGTGAACCTGTTGGGGCCTCAGTTTTTCATCTGTAAAATGAGATTGGACTGGATGGGCTTTGGGGTCCCTTTCTAGCACTACACTTATGATTCAACCTGAGTGACTTTGGGAAAGTCACTTAACCACCCCGGGCCTCAGTTTCTTCATCTGTAAAATGGGGGAGGTTGAACTCAGTGGCTAGACCTCATGATCTTCTCATCCTTTGTTCCAGGCCTTGATGTCCCTCTTCGTCTTGGCCTCCAAAGATGGTTGGGTTAACATCATGTACAATGGGCTGGATGCGGTGGCCGTCGACCAGCAGGTAGTATATGAAGCTTGGAGGTGAAGGGTAAGAAGGAAGGGGGTCTAGGGTGAGCAGGAGGATTAGGAGGTGAGATATGTCTTTGACATTCAAGTCAGGAAATGGTTATTAGACTCTCCCATGCACAAAAACAAACAAAACCCCCAACCCAACCCAACCCAAACCCTTGTCTTCAGCATGGGGAATAATGAGCCAGGGAAGAGACTGTCTTCACCCTCAGTGGGCTTCTACACTGGTGGAAGAACCATAACCGGAGATCACAGCACCTGGGGCAGCTGGGGGTGGGGTGGCGGATGAATGGGAGCCAGACAGCTGCAGGGGAGGTTGTGCTGCTAAGAAAGGAAGTTGGGCAGATCCATTTGGACAGGAGCTCCCTTAGGCTTCCCTGGGCTGCACCAGGGCTTTAGGACACTCCCTCAGGCTGCTGGCCTCCAACCTTCACCTTCACTGTGCCTTGGGTGGCTTCATGTGAACCCCTACCTCGTGTAACCCATGCTGCACAGGTGTGGTCATGCTAGAGAAGGACAGCCCCATCCCCCAGATGATCTTTGAATGTCCCAGCCTCTACAATGAGGGTGGGGGTTGGGCCAGGAGGCAGATGGGGTGAGGGAGGGGAGAGGAGCAAGAGAAGGGACTGTAGTGGTTGTCTCTGTCTGACCTAGGGTAAAGCTAGAACATCCTAGCAGTGATATGTGGTAGGCTGGGCATGGGGTCCCAGGAGAAGAGCATGGTCAGGACTCATAACTCAAGTCCCAGGCAGGAAAGTGAGGCCAGACACATTATACATCCAGGGGGGCTTTGGTGCAGGCTGGAGGTATGGAGTCCTTCCCAATGGGGCAAGAATCCTGCCCTCTTAAATGTCAGTGCCCTTGGGTAAAGTGCTGGTTGCTCCACCCTAGTTACCATTTTGACTAATGATGGATGGAAAGGGACAACAAGTAATGATGATACAGTAAATATCTCAAATTTCTAAAGCATTTACTGACTTACAAAAGGTAACACAAGAAGTCCTATTTCAAAGACAATGTCATTGGATTCAGAGAGGTCAGGTCATTTGCTTATGGCCACACAGTTATTAAGATCTGGAACAAGACCTCAAGCAACCCAAGTCTTTTGACCTCAATTCCAATGCTTCCCTCCTGTACCACATTGCCCTCCAAACAACTACAATACAAGGAAGAGTAAGATACAAGCAAAGGGAAGCCTAGGAAGGCTAGGAGGAATGTAAATGTGATGCTATTGCTTTAACTTGATCAGGGAAGGCTTCACAGAGGAGGTGAGATCAGGGTCAGGGCTTGGTGTTCAATAGTGGAGGTGAGGGAAGTCCATTCCAGATGGCTTGAGCCTTTAAAGGCACAGAGAAGAGAGGGGACAGAGGATAGAAATCTGGCTTAATGATACATAAGAAATGTAAAGGAGAGTCATGACAAATAGCTTCACTTGTGGAATAATCCCATCCAGTAATGTAATAAGGGACTGCCTACTCAGCATGATGAGATCTGCCAAACCCCTTCTTTCCCCGGACAGCTTTCCTATGAGCTTGTCACAGCCCTTCTCTCAACTCTCCTGGGTTCAGCTAGAAACCACTTGTGTGCTACACAGATTTTGTCTAAGAGGGTGAAGGAGGCACCTCTTGGTGGATGAAAAGGACCTCTTTTCTTCCTTTGCCCTTTCCCATGAGCAGAGATCATTGGCTGTGAGTGAGTGAGTGAGCTGGTTGTGCTCTTGGATATCTTGGAAGACAGAGTAAGGGATATAAGATGATAATTTTTGGTGGCTTGGATAGAGGGACATGCCCTGCAGGGCTGGAGGTCTCATAAAGGCATTGGACCAAAAAGGGTCAACCTAGAGATGGGATGGACCAGCAACAGATGTCTAAAGAGAGTCACAGTTTTGCTTGTGTTCAGCCCCATTCTACTCTACCTCTCTACTATTAATTCCCTTCAAAAGGGAAGGGGGTGATGGAGTTCCATGATCATGGGCTGCCAGGTCCTTCAGCCTCTGACACAGCTTCACCCAAGAGAATGGGGAAGGGTTCAGAAAGGGTGGCCAGAGATATGGCTGGAGCTCCTCCCCTGACAGAGACTGATGGCTACCCAGTTCTTTTGAGTTTTCTGCGCTTCAGAACTCCTCAGCTCATGACATAGTCAGTGCAAAGATTTTCCCAGGGACCCAAAGTCAGAGGAACATAGACATCCAAGGAGAGCCACCCACTTAACTAAACCACAGAGATAGACTGTTCTGCCCTAGAGAGGTATCACCTGGCTGTCATCCTCCCTCCTGTCAATATGCTCAGCTCCATAAACTGGAGAAGGGCCAGTTCGGGAGCACTAGCCAGGAAGCCTGGACTCTCATTGCTTTTCCTCAGCCTCAGAGTGAGAGGCTAGTGCCTTCAGGTTGTTGGCAGGATTGGCTTCCTCCCTGTTCCCTCAGCTCAGTTGCCTGCCTCCCTGGCTGCAGTCACAGGTGGGGATCAGGTCTGAGAAGGTACTTTGTCCCCTAGCCCTGCTCTTGAGCAAGCCTTAGACTCTCAGTCCTTCAACTGGCCCCAGAACCGCCCCAGGCACCTTCCCTTCCCCTCAGCACAATCCTCCTCCCCTTCTCCCCAGGCAAATGGAGGTCACAGCTCTCACTCCCATCCTCCCCCAGCCACAGAAAGCGAGGGATGAGCTGCTGCTGGGAGAGAGTTCTCCAGGGAGAAAGTATGTGAGATAAATACCAAGGTAGAATGACAAGTTATTACATTTCAGTTTATAAAAACACACCCACTTCCCTTGGCCTCAGGGCTCAGACACATCACTCTCCATAAAGGGATATAAATGCACGGAGGAAAATCAGCCTCTGAAGGATTACATTGCTCCATCAGCTCTTTCCAAGCCTGTGCCTCAGCCCCCAGCCTCACCCTGTGTCCTCCATCACCCACTCCCCTGTTGCCTAGAACCCCCAATTCTTGACTGGTGAGAGCAGGAAGGGGCAAGTGATCTGGCCTTGGTCCTGTCCTGCCTTTTTCTGGCTTTTTCCACCCCCATCCTGGTGGTGGGTGTTCCAGCACCAGGCTGGTGAGGCACATTGCAGATTCCTTTTTACCCATGAGTCAGGTCCTTCGGAAGGGTAGCTGGTTGTTGGGTTGCAACATCTTGCCTCCACCATGAAAAGAGATGGGAGACAGCCTTCTAGCAGAACTGGCCAGAATGCCAGCCTACATCTGCTCTTTGTACAGCCATGAATCCATGACTCCAGAACTCCCCCAGCCTCTACAGCTTTGGGCTGTTGTATGCGTGGAGCACTGAGGCAGTGTTCTTCCTGAGATAGCCCGCCATCTCCCCTCCCCCATTTCAATTTTGGCACTTCTCTCCATGTCTAGCAACTCCTGATCTATGATATTTCCAGAAGCATAGTATTTAGAGCCAGATGGAACTGTAAAGATTTTGGGGCCCTTCTCCCACCATTCATATCAGCCCCCAACTCTCCCTTCCCCATTCCTATGAACCCTAATACTATATCTTATAGAATCTCTGATTTGGAGACCTCCCTCAGAGGTCATCTAGCTCAACCCCCCTATGAGGAGGGGAAGCCCCTCCACAATATGTCCAGCAAATGGTCACCCAGCCTCATTTGAAGACTGCCACTGACAGGGAAACAATCACCTCCGAAGACCTTGGACAGTTCTCCTTGTCAAGACGTTCCCTTATAGGACAGGCTATGATACAAAGAGATCATTAAGCTAGATTGACTTAGTCTCTAAGGCCATCAAATCTAACCCTCTTTTTACAGGTAAGTAAATTGAGGCTAAGTGACTATTCTAATGTCACAGTGGTAGTGAAGATCAGAGATAAAATTGGAACCCTGTCCTTTGACATCAGAGGCTGTGCACTTTCCACCTTATATCCAGCCAAAATCCACTACTTTGCAACTCTCTTCCTTCTGTGCCCTTGGTTCAGCTTTCTGGGGCCAAGCAGGATAAAGCTAATCCCTCTTCCAAATGACACCCTCTTAAATGTTTGGACGCAGACATCATGTCTCAGGCTCTATCTTCTTTTCCAAGCTAAACCTCCTCTGTTCGTTCAAGCCACCCTCACGGGGCATGGTCTCCAGTCTTCTCTGGGTGTGCTCATTTATCAGTGGTGCCCTGATGGGGTCAAACCCAGGAGAGGGGGGCTATAATCTCCCTCTTTCTGGATTCTCTGCTTCTGGAAATGCAGCTTCTAAGGCAGCTAGATGGAGACCCTGGGCCTAGAGTTAGTAAAATCTGAGTTCAAATCCAGCCTCAGACACTCACTAGCTGTATGACCCTAGGCAAGTCACTTAACCTCTGCCTGTCTCACTTTCCACAACTGTAAAAAAATGATAATAGCACCTACCTTTTGCAGTTGCTGTGAGGATCAAATGAAATGACGTGTTTAAAGTGCTTAGCATGGTGCCTGGTACATAGTAGGTGCTTATTCCTTTCTTTCTACCCTACCCACGATTCCATGGAAATATTTTGGTTGCCACATCACACCATTGACCCATGTTGAGCTTAGAGATTACATAGCACACACCCTTAAGACTTAAAAAAATGGGCCCTATTGTCCAGCCATGTCTGTTCAGTCATCCTGTATTTAGGCAGATGATTTTTGAACCCAAACCAATCCATATGTGATACTTCAAAACTTGTCCCAAATACATTCCATCTGATTGGACTTGGCCCATTTTCTAACCCACCATTCAATGACACCCCCCACATCAGACCCTTTTGGAGGTCAGGAGAAGATGGGTGAATGCAGGGGCTGGGGACAGATGTGGTGCCCAAGTGCAGATATATGAGGTACTTGGGCCTGAATCTAGGGGGTGGGTCTCCAGCCAAGCTGCCAATTCAGTGGTGGCAGTGAAGGAGGTCTTTTTATGCATCTGTTCTGCTTTCACTTGGAGGGATATTTTTGGTGGAGGGGGAAGCCTCAGATCCCCTAACCTAGGGGCAGGAGAGAGAGAAAGGGGGAGAGAGAGAGAGAGACAGAGACAGAGAGACAGAGACAGAGAGATAGAGAGGGAGAGAGAGAGGGAGAGTGACAGAGAGAGAGAGAAAGAGAGAGAGAGAGAGAGAGAGAGAGAGAGGAGAGAGAATGGTACTATACAGTAAAGGTGTTTTTTGGGGGAATGCAGATTTCTTCCAGAATTCTTTACTTAAAGTAAAATTTGCATAATATGAATTTACGTAAAGTAAGAACTGTCTGCATTCTCAATTCATCCTTTTAAGAATAAGTTCTAGATTCTGCCAGAAATTGAAGTCAAGCTCATCAGCCTATGGTTTGGAAAATCTTCCCCTTTGAAAATTCAGGACATTTTTCTTTTTCTAGTCCTGCACTTTCTCTCCTGTCTTCTGTGATTTTTTCCACAGATCCCCAATATCATCCCTGCATTCAAACACACACCTGCATGACATCCTGGGATACAGTCTGCCTTGTCATCTGGGTTCAATTGCCTATTAACCATCTCATGACTTCTTAGTCCAAACATGTTCTTGGTTAACAAACAAACAGACAAGAAGCATTAGAGTTGAGTAGTTCTGCCTTCATTCTGTTGTCTTTTGTTAGTACCTAGAGTAGAGGCAGCTGGGTAGTACAGTGACCCCATAGGTGAACCTGAGCAGTGGATTCTTCCATTTCTTACTTCTGTGTTTTTGTGCTGATTGCCCTTCCCCACATCTGCAGTGCCCTCCCTCTTCTGCCTCTTAGAATTCCTAATTTCCCTCAGAACTCAACTGAAATATCACCTTCCACATGAGACCCTTCCTGACCCCTCTTACCCAACCCCCTTCTCAACAGCTAGGGTCTCCCTATTATCCCAGTTATCTCATATTTAGATATGTACATATTTGTCTTCCCCAATAAAATAGAAGCTGCCTAACTTTTTTTGTATTCCCTGGCTCCTAACTCAGTTCTAGGCACAGAGAAGACTCTTAAAAAATCTTTATTGATTGATTCTGACCTTAAAAAGTAGGACATAAGTAAAAAGCCTATTTGGGTTCAAGAAAGGGCTGGGTAGGCTCCCAAAGGATATCACCAAAGTAGGGCATTAAGGGAAACAGAGTCTGTTGGATGTTTGGAGTTGAGGACCAGTATTCTCCTGACCTCCCGACTTTCCTAGATGCCCCTGTCAGAAAGTATTCATTGTAGGTAGGCTGGGGTTGCCCAGCCAGGTTTCACGGAAAACTTGAGCAGGTTGAGGATTTAGATAGGTGGAAAAGAGGCAAGGGGCATCCCAGGGACAGAGTAAGTGAAGGTTTAGAGGTAAGATTTGGGGGAAGAAGAAGTAGAGACTAGGAGAACAGCCTGGCTGTCACATACTGTCATTTCCCACCTCTTCTCCTTATCTTGCTTCTCAATCCACCTTACTCTCCCCCAAGCAGCCACCTGTCCTTAGAATGTTGCCACATTTCCTACCAAGCAAAGTTTGGAAAAGGAAAGAAAAAAGTTTCTTTTAAGTTCTGAGCTTTATTCTCAGATTCTATAGCCTTGGACACATTTGGTAAGTGAACCTCTTAGTCACTATGACATTCTTTTCCCATTTAGAACATTTTTTCAAATTGTTTTTGATCATTTGCATTTCATCTTCTGAAAATTGTTAGTTCATAACTTTTAGCTGTGTATTTATTGGGGGAAAGTTCTTGGTCTTATATGTTTTTGTAAATTATCTATATATGTTGGATCTTATCAGAGACATTTGATTTTTTGTCCTACTTGACTGCTTCCCTTTTAATCCTGGCTGCATTGATTTTGTTTGTACAAAAGCTGATTCATTTTCTGCAATACAAGTTGTTTGTATTATCTTGGTTAGCAATTTCCCACTGACTATAGGTCTGAAAGATACCTTCTCCCATTTTCCTCAATTGTTTTTAATGGTATGTCTCTTTAAGCCACATGTTCATTTAGTGATTATTGTGGAATGTGGTGAAAGATGATGGTCTAACTCTGATTTCCAACTTCTTTTTCTAGCCTGTAACCAACCACAATCCCTGGATGTTGCTGTACTTCATTTCCTTCCTGCTCATTGTCAGCTTCTTTGTCCTTAACATGTTTGTGGGGGTGGTGGTGGAGAATTTCCACAAGTGCCGGCAGCACCAGGAGGCAGAGGAGGCTCGTCGGCGGGAAGAGAAGCGACTCCGGCGGTTGGAGAAGAAGCGAAGGAGTAAGGCCCAGCCTAAGTGTGCGTTGGGTTCGTAGGCTGAGGTTTTCCCAGCAAAACCTTCTCCTCTTCTCTACTCCTCTCACCTCCCCCATTCCCCAAAGTTTCATCCATTTTGCCCCTACCCCTAGTCTGGACCGTGGAGGTGGGGAGGACAGGATGGGCCTGTGGGATCCCAATCTATTAAGTTCAACAAGCTTTAGTAAACACCTAGTGTGCCTGGGTGCCATCTTGGTTTCCCTCTGTTCTAAATCTAGTCTTACATGGGATCCCTGAAGCACTGAGGAACCCCAAGGGCATTAGTTCTTACCAACATCCTCTCACCTCTTGGATAGACTCCTTGCCCAATTTTGCTTGTACACAAGTGACGACTGAGAGATATCAAAGCCTTGATGTACTGGCCACTGGCCTTCAGGTTGAGAGGGAGGCATTTCCTGATGAATAGGAAAACCACATTCCAGTTTTCCTGGAGTCTCTGTGCCCCAGGCTTTCCAAGTGCTCACTTAGGCTTCGGACTCTGGCTCTGGAACCCATCTCCACTTGGAAGGCTGGCCCAGCTTCCTTCACTGAGTTGAGGAGAAGGGGTAGATTTGGCCTGGTCCTTCCACTGTCTTCCTCTCCTCTCCCACCTCCAGCCCAAGACAGGGGATCTCCATTTCCTGCCTGTTTCTGGTCCCTCCTCCGAGCTTGTCTTCTCATTCATGGTCTTAGTTCATTGAGGCATGTTCTGATTCAGTCCCACAGATTGTGCTGGATTCGCTAACTGTCTTTTACTCCTTCTGGTCCCTCCTTCTTCCTCCTTCTTCCTCTCTGTTTTTTTTTAATTTCCTTGATCCCTTTTCCCCTCTCCCTCCTGATTCCCCACCTCTTCTCCCCCTGACCTTTGGCTCCCCTGCTCCCTCCCTCCTCCTCCTTCCCCATGTCTCTCTGGGGTGGGTCCCCTCCCCTTTGCCTCTGCAGAAGCCCAGCGACTCCCATATTATGCCACCTACTGCCCTACCCGGCTCCTTATTCATTCTGTCTGCACCAGTCACTACCTGGATATCTTCATAACCTTCATCATCTGCCTCAATGTCGTGACCATGTCCCTGGAACACTACAACCAGCCCATGGTGAGTGGACCCCTAGTATCCAGACCCACCCCATAGCCACACCCACCTCCACCTTAGCTTCTCTGGCCGGAGCTCTCCATCTCTCTGGTTGTAGGAGAGGGAACCCGACACAATGGCAAGAGCACTGGCTGGCTTTGGAGTCTGAGGACCCAAGTTCAAATCCCGTATGTGATGTTTACGTGACACTTTTTACCCATGAGATTTGAAGAAAGAGAGAAACTTTGAAAGACTAAGATGAGGTGCAGAAACCACGTCATAGGAGCTCAGATGTAGAGGAGGAGGAGACTCCAGAGGACCCCCTTATTTTACAGATGAGGAAACTGAGGCCCAGGCAGAGGAAGGGGCTTGTCCAAGATCACAAAGGGAGTGGTCAGATGATCCAGACTGCAAGTGTCTGAGGAGGGATTTGAATCCAGATCATCTTAAGCTGGAACAGATTTCTGTGGTCTCCTAGTCCAACCCCTTCATTTTACAGGACACTGGCCCATAGTGAAATAACCTGCCCATGTTCTCTTAAGTACATAACTGGAAGAGGCAGGATTTGAACCCAGGCCAATTGACTTGAGACGAGGCACTCTTTACCTCCAAGCTTATCCCAGGTCTTGGTCTCAGTGGAGTACATTGGAAAGACCCTGACTTGGAGTTAGAATATGTGAAGGGATAGGGTGAGAAAAAAAGCACAGGGGATGGAGAGCCATCCCGCATCCCAGATGGCACTATAGACCAGGGTAATGTGGTTCTCACTTTCCTGGGAGGATCCAGGACATACAAAGACAAGGTAATGAGAATGGATCTGAGGAGGGGGAGCATACTGGAAGAGGGGCTGGAATCTAGGGTGGCTTCATAGAGATGGTGGTGCCTGACCTGGCCATGGAGGGAAGCTGGGAGAGGTGAAGATGGAGGCAGAGGTAGAGGCATGGCAGACAGACTATGCCCTTGATGGGAGAGGGTGGGGTCAGGGAAACCGGAGGAGTTCAGTTTGGCTGAAACACAGCTTGTGAAAGGGTGATGAGATAATGAAGAATGGGTGTCTCACTTCCTACCCTCACCCCTTCCTATCTCCTGTGTGCTAGCCCTGGATCTTTCTCATGACTTGCCGGAGAAGGGATGGGCAGTCAGCCATTATCGATCTATAAACAGACTGTAGTTGTTCATGAAAGGTTTTTCTGGGTTTATTGTTTATTTTTTTATCTAGATAATAAGATCAGAAATGGCCCAGTGGTTCATCTCATGCCCAGCCAGCCCAAGAATCTGTCTCTGGCAGGGGGCACTAAGGGATGTGAAGTGTCCTTTCTTGACATTAACCTCAGGGGTTAGTGATGTCTCTAAATGTGCCTCGCTCACCCTGCTAATGAGTGTCCCGACGTGGCCAGGGGGATGGAGGTCTGATTGGGCAGGGAGTGAAGGGGGTAGAGGGTGATAGGCAAGGCTGGTTCTGGGTGGAGGACCAAGCCTCAGGCTGAGCTGGCATGGGAAAGCAGAGCTGTCATCATCTTTCAAAGAGCAGACAGGTGGCTGAGCGCAGTGTCCAAGGCATTGTAGCCAGGACAGAGGGCAGGAAGCAGGAAGGGCCTAAAGGCCTTCAGGGAGGAATCAGTGGAGAAACTTTCAAGAAAAAAAAGCCCTTCAGGAGCTAATTTTCTCTTCCCACCAAATAAACATGGGCAAAACGTTGCCTTCTGACCCTCTGCTGGGACTTCGGCACTTGTATTCTGACCTTCATAGATATTCTGGAGATTGTCTGTGTGATGGGGAAAATAGTAACCAAACAGCCTTAAATAAGAAAGAACAGAGAGAGAGAGAAAGAGAGAGAGAGAGAGAGACAGACAGACAGACAGACAGAGGGAGAGACGGGGAGGAGGGAGGGAGGGAGAGAAAGTGAGAGACAGAGAGAATGGGAGACAGAGAAAAGAGGGAGGGAGAGAGGGGGAAATGGGAGAAGAGGGTGGAGAGAGGAAGGAAGACAGGGAGGGAAGGAGTGAGGGGGAGAGGGAGGAAGGCCAGAGAGAGGGAGGGGGGAGGGAAAGGGAGAAGGAGGGGCAGGGAAAAGGAGGGGAGAGGGAGAGAGCGAATGAGAAAGAGAGAGGAGAGAGTAGGGAGAGGGTGAAGAGAAGAAGGGAGAGGGGAGGAGGGAGGGAAAGGAAGGAGGTGCAGGGAAAGGGAGGAGAGAGGAAGAGAGAGAGAATGAGAAAGAGAGAGGAGAGAGAGAAGAAAGGGGAGAGGGTGGAGAGAGGAAGGGGGAGGGAAGTAGGAAGGGAGAAAGGGGAGAGAGAGGGAGGGTAGAGGGAAAGGGAGGAGGGGCAAGGAAAGGGAGGGGAGAGGGAGAGAGAGAATGAGAGAGAGAGAGGAGAAAGAGAGGAGGGGGGAGAGGGTGGAGAGAGAAAGGGAGGGGGGAAGAGGGAGGCAAGGGGAGAAGGAGGGGCAGGGAAAAGGAGGGGAGAGGGAGAGAAAGAGAGAAAGAGAAATAGAAGAAAGTAGAAAGTAGGATTTTAGTTGGTATTTAAAGGAAGCCAAGTACTCCAACCAACTGTGACTTCATGCAAAACTTAGTCCTGTCTTCAGCCCCCAGTGTCCCCACCCTTGATCGAATTCTGGAGCTTCCCTGGTCAGAGACTTAACTACTGCCTGTAAGGTTCCTTTAACCTCTTATGAAGAGAATAGGGAAGGGAACAGCAAGGGTTGTCAAATAAAAGTGTTGTTGGCTTTGTGACACAATCCCCTGTGTCTAAGACCTCAAGTAGCTTACAACTCAGCCAAACACACAAGACTTTCCTAAAGACACACATATCATGAGAGAAACACAAACATGGATGCCCAGGGAAAGCATCATAGGAAGACCAAACTCCCTGAAATTACACTGCCCTGCCTTAAACAAGTACCACTTGATTCTCTTGCATTTCCTCTTGTCAGTAAACTCATCTTAAAAACCACAGTACAAGGATCAGTTTAAGCAACACCAGCCCAGAAGCCTGATCGTTGGAGAGAAGTTGATGGCTTGGTTTGAGCTGCCTTCCTGTTCCCACATCTCAGTTGCCCTGCCTCCCTGATGGTGCTAACAGCCCCAGGAGCAGGGAGCCCATGTTCTGCCTCTATGCAGCTCCCTCTTCTAGGGAATCTCATTCAAAAATCACATGTCTGGCAGGGCCTGGGGTGAGCCATTGGCCAATGCCTTTCTCCATTGCAGCGCCCTCCTTGGCCATCTCAGAGGAAGACAGTTCTGTGACATGACTCATGCCTCCTTTTCTCACCCCACAGTCCTTGGAGATCGCTCTCAAATACTGCAACTACATGTTCACCACGGTCTTTGTGCTGGAAGCCATGTTGAAACTGGTAGCATTTGGGCTGAGACGCTTCTTCAAAGACAGGTGAGTAGACCAGACCTGCAGCCCACCTCCCCACCACAGAGAGGGGCAGAGCAGTGGAAACCCGGGATGAGGCAGCAGTTACAGTGAGGGGTAACCTCACTCTCTCTTCCTCCTTCTTAGAGCTCCCCACGGGGCCAGAGGGTGACTAATGGCACTATCCCTCACATACATATAGACTATGTATACTATAGAGCACACACTACAGAATACACACCTTCCAGAATACGCATGCTATAGAATACACTCCTTTCCTGGCAAGCCCAGCTCAGGCATAAGAGTCAGTGCTGCCTAGTGCACAGAGTGCTGGTCCTGGAGCCAGCAAGATCCAATTTCAAACCACATCTCCAACACTTGTGTGACCCTGGGCAAGTCAATTCCCCTTGAGCATCAGTTTTCTTATCTGTACAGTGGGACTGATGATACCTGTCATACCTACTTCGCCGGGATGCTATGAGACTCAAGTGGGATCATTCATGTAAAGTGCTTTGAATTTCAAAATACCATATGGACTTTGATGATTGCTTTTGACCCCTCTTCCAAGAAGTCTTTCCTGATTTGCCTCTAGCTGAAAGCGATCTCTCTCTCTCTCCTCAGCTTTCTCATTTCACTCTGCCTGGACCTCTCCCCAAAGTCACCCAATGAGTTAATAGACAAGCCAGGTCTTCTGACAGCCAGTCCTGGATGCTTTCCAGGGCACCATCCTTGCTACCTTAGCTGTTTCCTAGCCTCACGATTTGCCATTGATGGCAAATCCAGGCTGACTTGAGATCATTGGATCAGAGATTTCAAGCTTGAGGGGACCTCGAGGACCAGCTGGTCCAAACCTCTCATTTTATAGGGAAGATGCTGAGGCCTAGAAAGCTAGGTCAGTCACACAGAGAGAAAGTGGCAGACTCAGGATTTGAACCCAAATCCTTTGACTCTACATCAAGACTATTCCCACTGTATTATAGACTCGTATCCACCCTTTGTGGAATTGTCCCAGCTGGAAGTTATCTCTTCCTTGGGGCTTCCAGCCTCTGCTGGTGCTGTGGTCCAGGGACTAGATCACTAATGGGAGAGAGAGGAGGGCTCATGCCCAGGGCCTTGGATGTTGGCTGGACTTTTGCTCTCAGCTGCCAGACTGTCCAGGAATAAAAGAACAGTTTTCTCCTGCTTGGTGCTGGTTGCACAATGCTTGGATCTCAGGTCTGGGCACCATGTTTTAGGAATAACATTGACAAATAGGAGATGGTAAAGGGACTGGAAGTCATAGCCTACAAGGACCCTTTGAAAGAATCTCAGGGACAGAGTATACTCTGCTCTGGCCAGTCCACATCTAGAACGTTCCAATTCGTTCTGGGCTCCACAGCATAAAAAAGGACATCAATGAGTTAGAGAATGTGGGGCCCTGAGTCCGTGCCATATGAGGCCTGGTTAAAGGAAATGGGGATGTTGGTGTAGCCTAGAAAAGAGGAAACTCAGGGGACATTACAGTTGTCTTCAAGAATTTAAGATGTTGCCATGTGGATGAGACTTCAGCCTTGTTGGTCATGACCCCAGAGGGCAGAACAAGGGAATACAAAAGTTGGATAGAGGCAGTGTGAGGTCAGCATAAAGAAAAACTTCCTAAAGATCAAAGCTGTCCAAAACCAAGTTGGATGAGTTGCTCCTCCCTGGGAGTTTTTTGGTGGAAGCTGGATAACCCCTTGTTAGAGACCTCACAAACCCTCCATCTCTTCTTGGAATTCCGGTCCTGACTCTCCGTTTGCTGCTGAATTCTCCACCTCAAACTCAACCTTTTCCAAAACAGAAGAGAAAGCTGGGGTGAGGGGGGACTATGGTGTAGTATCTGGTCACTGGTTTTTATGAAGAAGAGGGATCAGACTTGTTCTCTTGGCCCCAGAGACCAGAACAAGGAACAATTGAGTGAGGGGAGTGGGAAATTGCAGAGGGACAGATCTCAGCTTGATGTAAGGGGAAACGGCCAGCTTATAGAGACAGCCATCCCAAGGTGGTATGGGCTATCCCAGGACATAGAGGATGCCCCTTCAATGAGATCATCACAAGCAAATCAGCCACACACAGGGGATATTGAAAAGCTGTGTGCTGTAATGCAAAGACTTCTGGGTTTGGGAGTCAGGAGACCAGGGTCTGAGTTATGACTCAGGGCATATTAGCTGTGTGATCATGGCCAAGTCTCTTCCCCTCACTGGGCCTCAGTTTCCTCACCTGCAAAGTGAAGGCATTTGGACTCAATGATCTCTAAAGTGGCATTCTGTGATAGGGCAGAGGAAAGAGTCCTGGGACCTGGGTTCAAATCCTGAATCTGACACAACCAGTATCATTATTTAACCTTCCTTGATACCAGTTTCTTCATGGGCTATTGGACTAAATGGTCCCTAGATCTGTGATCCAGTGAAGTAAGTGGATAGTTTTAAAGCCATGATCCTCTGAAATGACTTGGCCCTTAAGGTTTCATTTCCCCCTAACTGTGTTCTGTGATTCTGTCATTCTGAGTGGCTGCATAGGGATGGTTGGAGCCAGACACTCTCTGGGGGCTCTTCTGACCCCAGAGGCACCAGGAGGTGGGGGGGCCTCTTCCTCTCTCCCCTCCCCAATTCATCCCATCCCAAAGCAAAGCCCCCTAGAAGTCAGTGAGGACTATCCTTGCCTTGGTGTCACTGCTATGAATCTGAGCTGCTGTGCTACTGTGTCCCCACCTTCTGTCCTGGGTGTTCAGGTGGAACCAGCTGGACCTGGCCATTGTGCTCCTCTCAGTCATGGGCATCACCCTGGAGGAGATTGAGATCAATGCCGCCTTGCCCATCAATCCCACCATCATCCGCATCATGAGGGTGCTGCGTATAGCCCGAGGTGAGGAGGGGCTGGTTTGGGAGTGCTGGTACTGGGGGCGGGTGGAGGCCCTGTTCAAACAGCCTGCCCCCTCAGATGCCCTCAGAAGGTCTTAGAGGCCTTCATGAAGTCCCTGAACTATACCCATAGCCCTGAGCACAGGAGAGGAGATGGACTGAGGGCCCACCTGGGTGCAGTGTGGGAAGCCCAAATGTCTCTCTTCTGTTGAGGGGTGGGGAGTTAGAACCTCCATTTGTAGCCTTTGTACATGTTAAGAATGGAAGGCAATTTTTTTTCTGCACTTGGTCAGGGCTTCATTGGACTGTGGCTGGGGGAGGTGGGAGCAGGTGAGAGGGAAGGAAGAACCATAGAAAAGGGGAGCAGGATTAGGATGGGGTGTGAATGGAGAGCATGGTGAAGAATGTGTGACCCTAGAAAAGTCAGTTCACACCCATGGGTCTTCTTAGTTTTCTCATCACTAAAATGGGGGGCCCCCAAAGGGCCCATCTCCAAATCTATGATCCTCTCTGGGCATCTGGCTCTTCATTTGGCAAATGAAGGGGTTGGAGTAGATGACCTCAAAGGTCACTTCTAGCTTTCAATCTGTGTTTCTATGATGAATGAGGAGGAGGAAAGGCTATGTTGCCCTGAGAGGGAATGAAGCTAGAGGAACAAATGGAGGGGAAAAAACAAACAGAGAGGGGGCTGAGAGAGCAGGGCTTACTGTAGAGGAGGGGAGAGCATCCTGTGGGAAGAACTGGCACCCACACGCACTCACAAACTCATTCACAAACACATACTCACACACATGTTCATTCACACACACTCACTCTCTCTCTCTCTCATACACACACACGCACATGCTCATTCACATGCATGCTTACTCCCTTTCTTGGTATCCCTGTGGTTATAATCATGCAGACAGCTTACTCACACTCAGACTTTCAAATCACAGTTTCCCTTTCTCTTTTGCCTTCACACACAAACTCACTGATACAGGCAGTTACATATTACTCCTGGCCTTCTCAACCCCTTACCAGCTGTTTGGCTCTCCCCTCAGTGCTGAAGCTGCTGAAGATGGCCACCGGGATGCGAGCCCTGCTGGACACAGTGGTGCAGGCTCTCCCCCAGGTAAGGCAGTCCTCAGCCTCTCCCCCAGAGCATTGACTCAAGGCCAGGAGACCGGGTGTGAGTCTGAGCTCAGACTGGCCAGGTGGCCCCAGGGTAAGTAACCCCCATGCTGCACCTTAGCTTCCTCTTCCGAGAAATGAGGAATGAAAAGTCTCTTAGTAAAGGGGCTTAAAGTCAGGAAAGACCTGGGTTTGAGTCCTACCCCCTACACTTAGCCGTTTGAACTCATTTTGACAGCCACAGTATAAGAATCAATATAAAGAACATTAGCCCAGAACCTCAGTCTTTCTCCGCCTTTTATTTACTGCTTCAGACATGGAGAGAAGTTGATGTCTGAGCTGCTTTCCTGTTCCCACTGCTCAGCTGCACTGCCTTCCTGGTGGTGCTAACAACCTCAAGTGCAAAGAGCCTATGTTATACCTCCATACAGCTCCCTCTTCTCAGGGATCTCATTCAGCATCTATGTATCTGGGATGAACCATTGGCCAATTCCTTTCTCTCCTGTGAGACTCAGTTTCCTCATCTTTAAAATGATGATAATATTTATACTACTTAACTTCCATGGTGGCTGTGCAAATGATATGAGCTAAATGTTAATAAAGCACCTTGTAAACCTTAAAGCTCTATATTTGCCTCAGGTCTTTCTGCCTCCAGGCTCGGTGTTCTATCTACTGTATCAGCTAGCTACCCATGTTCTAGGGTGTCTGCCCCTAATTCTCTGGATCTTGCAAGGATACTAATGGATTGCATGAGTTATACATGAGTTTCTCCTTTCCTCTCATCATATTTTTTCTCCTTGTTGCTCATCGTTTTTTTCTGGTTAGGCACTTCTCTGATGGCATCTTTCTCCTGCATAGTTCCTTACTGGTAGGATCCTGTAGCCTGTTCACACCCACTGGGCACTTTTCCTTGGCCTCAAATTCAACTCTTCCAAGACTATGGACTCCATGACTCACAGTCATTCAACATCGCTGGAAGCATACAGGACTCTTACTTCTGGTAGAAGCTCAGGGTCATTAAAAACATTGTACAATTTCCTAGAAGCAACCCAGCCCACTTTTATCCTTCTGTTCACTTCTGGGCCTGGCTCACTCTCCATGGGCTATCTATCCAACTGCACATCAAAATCTGGACAAGGGGCATTTTTCATCCACTTGGTTTTTCCTGTGTGGATAGGCAGAACTATTCTGAGTGATTAAAGCTCTTATATAGGGAAGCTCTGTAATGTTCTAGGGCTTGCTGCAATTAACCCAAGGGCACACACAAACAAGAACCTCTGTAGGGCCTCATCATCTAAAGGCATTCTCTTCTCCATTTGGACCCTGCCCTGGACATTCTCCATGACAGTGGCAAACACCTCAAAAATATATCTTATGCCAGCTTAATAATAATGACCTGTTGAGTGAGGGGTCTCTGTTGTTCCATTTTCCAAACACTCTTGCACAATATTGACACATGCATGGAGGATGCCTGACTGAAGGAAAGTCCATGAGGGTGGCATCTCATCTGCATAATAAACTGCTCTTTTTAGAGTCATCAAACAATAAGCACAACAGATCTCCACACTGACTCCACACTGGAGTAGTAGATGGAATGCTGGATTTGGCACCAGGAAGATCTGGGTTCAAATCCCACCTCAGATCCTTATCAGTCTGCCCCTCTCTGGGCCCCGGTTTCTTCATCTGTAAAATGAGGAGGTTGGACTTGGTAGTCTCTAAGCTCCTTTCCAGCTCTAAATCTGTGACCCTGTGGTGTGTGTATATGTGTGTACGTACACATATATGTACTTAAACGTATTATTATGTATTGTAATTAGATATTCTAAATCATTATTATACTACATGACATATTATAACACACATGCACACACTGGTCCATCTCTCTCCTCCTTGTAGGGTTTTTTCCTTAACCCTGCCCCCTTTAGTCTTTCTGCTAGTCAATAAGCATTTATTAAATGCTTACTGTTTGTTCCAGGCCCAAATGGTACTGCCGTTGAGTTGTTCCAGTTGTGGCTGACTCTCTGTGACCCCATTTGGGGTTTTCTTGGCAAAGATACTGGAACATTTGCCATTCCTTCTACAGCTCGTTTTACAGATGGGGAAACTGAAGTAAACAGGTGACTCGGCCAGGGTCACACAGCTAGTAAGTATCTGAGGTCAGATTTGAACTCAGGTCCTCCTCACTCCAGGGCCAGTGCTCTATCCACCGTGGCCCCTGAGCTGCCCCAGATCTGCCCTCATCCGAGCCTAGTACCCATCTCTAGAGGTCAGGGGATCCTTCTGGGGCCAGTACCAATCTGCCTTCCAGCTTTTTTAGCATATCAAGCAAGGTGTTTTAACCTCTCACAGTCCAGCTTGGGACCTCATCATTCCACCCAAACTGCTGTCTCCACAGTTACTAATAATCTGTTAATTGCAAATCCAATGGCCTTTCCTCCTTGACCTCTCTGTAGCCTTTGATGCTGTCGATCTCTCTCTCTCTCTCTCTCTCTCTCTCTCTCTCTCTCTCTCTCTCTCTCTCTCCCTCCTCCCTCCCTCCCTTTCTCTCCCCCATGCCTCCCTCTCCCTCTTTCCCACCCTCTCTCCCTCCCTCTCTCCTCCTCCTCCTCTTCCTCCATTTTCTCTTCTCTCTAGGTTGATCCTCATCCAGATCATGTCCTTTAATCAGGGGTGTCACACAGGGTTCTGACTTGGTCTTCCTCTCTCTCCAGACTTCTCCACTTGGTGATCTAATCAGCACCTATGGATTTAATGACCATCTAGATGCTCAAATCTCCCTTTCCTTCCACAAATTCTCTGCTCTCCTCCAATCTTGTATCTCCAGCTGATTCACAGACATCTCAAACTGGATGTCCCATAGACATCTTAAGCTCAATATGTTGAAACCTGAAATCATTATCTCTCCCCCTCTTCCCTTCCCTATTTACTGCAGAGGACCACACCATCCTCCCAGTGCCTCAGGCCTAGGACTCATCTTGGATTCCTCCCTTTCTCTCACCCCTCATCCCAACCAATGCCAAGGCTGCAAATTTCTCCTTTGCCACATCTCTTGAATATTCCCTTTCTCTCCTCTAAAGCTGCCCCAACCCTGTTTATTGCTTTTCTTCGTATCCCTACAGCTTAGTTAGACCATTTAATTCAACAAACATTCATTAAGCTCCCACTGTATGCAGTGCATTCCAACTACAGGGTGTATGTTGGGGGGGGTAGTCAATCCAAAGGTCTAGAACTATGAGATAAGGTAAGAAGGAGCCAGGTGGGGAAGAGGTCCTCACCCTTGGGAGCACTAGTACATCTATCTCACAACTCTTCCATCAGTTAACAAGCATTTATTAAGTGCCTATTATGTGCCAGGCATTTTGCTAAGCAGTAGGGATACCAAGAAAGGCAAAAGACAGTCTCTGCCCTCAAAGAGGTCACCTTCCAATGATGGATAGAACATGCAAACCATCATGGAAATATGTGGTTTATAGGGTGTGGACAGTCTCATGAGCTGTTGTGGTTAAAGTCTTCTTCTGCTGGCTATTCTGAGTGGGGTGATGCACCTCACCCCACTCAACTGGTCTGGTCCTTGAATGACAGACACACTGCCAACATTGGGCCATCTTGCTTGGTCCTGTTCTCAGGGCCTTTGAAAGCTGGGGGTTGCCCCACTCCACCATGATACATCTGAGTAGAAATGTCTGGTGGGTGGCCATAGAAATGAGGCAGTACAAAAGCATGGAGGTGAGAGATGGAGTACCACACAGTGAGCAGGCCAGAATGGCTGGATTGCAGAACCTAAGGAGGTTGCTTTAGATTGATCTGACATTGGCTCCCTGTGTAATCTTGGACAAGTCATTTTTAATCAACCTAGGCCTTGGTTTCCTCATCCATAAAATGAGGGGGTTAGACAAGATGACCTCAAAGGTCCCTTCCAGTTCTCATGACCAAAGATGTCAGTCAGGCAATGGTGGAAGCCCAGGAGAATGGAAGAGAGGGGAGAGACAGAGAGGGGTATTTGCAGAGGGACCAATACAAAGCCTTGGATTATGGGATAGGAAGAGGGACCATTCGAAGATATAGGAGAGGGGTTAGAAAGGGGCCACACATGGCACAATGGATGGGCAGCTGGCCTTGGAGTTAGGGAGGGCTTGGCTCATGGCCCACCTTTGATGCATCCTAGTCATGTGACCCTGGGTAAAGCATCCACTCAGGATCCCTTTCATAAGCTGGGGAGTGGGAGCTCATCCACACTATAGAGGAAGCTTTCTCAGTGGTCCAACAAAACCACAGGGCCTGTCCAAAGTGAGCTGACTAAGAGAGAGATCACAGTGGTAGGAGGAAGCGGCCCTTCCAATCACTCCACAAGCATTTATTAGGCACTAACCCTGTCAGGTTCTGTTCTGGGGGGTGTGCAGACAGAGACAAAAGGCAGATGACCTTGGCCTCCATGAGCACCAGTTCCATCAGAGGAGACAACAGGCACAGAAACCCGCAAGCTTCCCCAGCCCTGCCACCTGCTGAGTGGGCCTGTTGCCCTTCCTAACAGGTCTGTGCTTTTTTCAGGTGGGAAACCTGGGTCTTCTCTTTATGCTTCTCTTCTTCATCTATGCCGCACTGGGTGTGGAGCTCTTTGGGAAGCTGGGTAAGTAGGGAGGGTATGGGCAGGAGTAGGCGGGGGAGGGGGTAGTTTTCCCATTACATTGCAAGGTTAGCTGCTTGCATGGGTCAAGCCTCAGGCTGGGAAAGAATCGTTCCCTTCTTTCTGAGCCAAGTTTACATTCCTGCCAAGGTGCCCTCTCAGCGAGGCAGCCTGGAGCTATAAATCGCAGCCTGGAACCCCGGGCCTGGTCCTGGCTGAGTGCCAGGGAAGCTATGACTTTGCTTCTTGGGACCTCTGTTTGTCATCTGTAAAATGAGGGGGATATCTAGGGGGACTTTCTGGTTTGGGGTCTTACAATCTTATGGTTTCTCATGGTTTGAGATTATTGGGAAAAATCATTGTTTTTGTGTCAGGGGATGAGAGATGGTTCCCTGTGGACACTCTAGGAAATCTGAGGCTGATGAGATCTTCAGATAATCTCTCTAATATCATGGAACCCAAGTGAAGTCTTTCCCTCAAAGTGACCTTAACTCAAGGACACAAAGCCCTGTATCAACTGAAAGCTGTATGTGACTCTACCACTTGCTACTTGCATGACAAGGCCGTTCTCTTCTTTGGGCCTGACTTTGCTCGTCTGTAAAATGAGAAAGTAGGATTGAGGTCCTAGCCAGCTCTAGATCTGTGGTCATAAATGTTTGGGAGAGGGAGAGAGATAGGGAGGGAGGGCAGTGAAGGGAGACAGAGACAGAGGGGGAGAGAGAGAGAAGAAAGACAGAGACAGACAGAGAGAAGGGGAGAGACAGAGAGAGAGAGAGAGAGAGAGAGAGAGAGAGGGGCAGGTAGTGAGGTAGCTGGATTTGGATTCAGAAGACTGGAGTTTGACTCCCAGCTTCGCTCCTTACTGTCTGTGCAACACTGGACTAATCCCTTCCTTTATCTGGGCTCCAGTTTCTTTGCCTATGAAGTGAAGAAGCTGAACTGTATAATCTCTAAGCTCCTTCTAGCTCAAAGTCCTATGATTTCACTTATGATTTGAATCCCTACAAAGGTGCCAGCTTTCATGTTATCAAGGCAGTATATTCCTAATTCACCATAAAAAATCTCAGACTTCTCCATTTTGTGTGAGAAGGGCCCTTCGAGATGATCCAGTGTGGCCCCCTCTTTTTTCGGCTGAGGAAGCAAGGGCTTAGCCAAGGGCATGTGCCAGTGAGGGGCAGAAGTGGCATCAGCACTAAGTCCACTGCCTCCGGCCCCAGCCTTTCTACCACCCAGGCTTATTCTGCCGTGAAATGTGCCAGACACACTTCAGAGAGCAGGAGGCTGGCCCGGCAGATGGCATTGTGCTGCCCACTCTCACCTGTAGTCGCAGGAGGCAAGGATGACAGCTCAGCCTGACCTAGGAATGAGGCTCCCCGCCCCCACCCTGCCAGAGCAGGGTTTGCAGGGGAGGGGGGCTTCTGTCCCCCCTAGCTCTGACAATGACAGTAGTCTCTTGCCACCTAGAATGACCAGCCTGCCAATGCAAGGAAGCCACCCTAAGACCCAGAGGATGTGGGGGTCTGAGCCTACTTCTAACGTTATTTTTCCTTCCCTTCCTAGTGTGCAGTGATGAACATCCCTGCGAGGGCATGAGCCGCCATGCCACCTTTGAGAACTTCGGCATGGCCTTCCTCACACTCTTCCAGGTCTCTACTGGGGACAACTGGAATGGGATCATGAAGGTAAATGGGGACCAGGAGGGAGGGCAGAATGGGGGGATAAAAAGAGGAAGGAAGGAAGGAATGGATAGAGGAAAGAAGGAGAGCAGGACAGCTGGAGGAAAGAAAGTCTGGACAGAATAAGGGAGGGAACAGGAAGGGCCGGATGGAGAAAGGAAGGGATGGATAGAAGGGAAGAAGGAAAGAGGAGGGACAGATGAATGACATGAGGAAGGAAGAAAGAAAGAAAAATAAATAAACAGATTTTTGTTTCATTAATGGATAAATGAATATAGGGAAGGAAGCAAAAAAATCCCTGAGCAGCAAGATTAGCTATCTCAAATATATATATACATACATATATATATATATATATATATATATATATATATATGAGGAAGGAGAAAGAGGAAGAGGAGGAGAAGGAGAAGAAGGAGGAGGAGGAGGAGGAGAAGAAGAAGAAGAAGAAGAAGAAGAAGAAGAAGAAGAAGAAGAAGAAGAAGAAGAAGAAGAAGAAGAAGAAGAAGAAGGAGAAGGAGAAGAGAAGGAGAAGGAGAAGGAGAAGGAGAAGGAGAAGGAGAAGGAGAAGGAGAAGGAGAAGGAGAAGGAGAAGGAGAGGAGGAGGAGGAGGAGAGGGAGGAAAAGGCAGATGGAGGAAAGAAGGGATGGATGAAGGAATGAAGGAAGGAACAATGTTCCTCTCAGAATTCCCCAGGGTTGGCAGTGGGGAAAGGTTGAAGAACAAAGTGATGAAACCAGTTTCAGGTTAGGTCGGGTAGCATTTTCCCATTTCAGCAGTTCAATTCAGCAGGCATTTATTAAACATCAACTGTATGCTAGGCACTGTGCCAGACACTAGGGACAAGACAAAAATAAAACACTCCTTGCCCTCAGGAAACTTCCATTCTACTAGGGAAATGACCAGTCACCAATAAATCAAGACAGAATAAATACAGAGTAATTTCAGGGAGCATCATTAACACTGAGGATGTGTAGAGGGGCCTCAGGTGGCAGGTGGCACCTGGGCTGAGCCTGGAGAGAAGCCAAGGGTTTAAAGAGATAGAGGTTAGCAAGGAGAGCATTCCCAGCTTTTTGGACTAGGTGACTCTCCCGTGAAATGGCTTGAACACATCAGCAGGTCTTCCCTTCCCTCTCCTCTCCCGTTGTCTGCCTATCTACACCCTGCTAAGTGATATCTTGGGGAAGGCAATGTGTTCTAGTGGAGAGAGTCCTGGGCCAAAGGCACGAGGCCTGAGCATTGGTCCCAGAGTTCATTCATTCGGCAAACATTTATTCAGTACCTGCTATGAACAAAGGCCTGGACTGGTCTCTGAGGGACACAGAAAGACAAATAAGACATAGTCTGTGCCCTCAAATAGGTCAGCCTAGAAGCGGTTGAGACACCAGCGCTAATAACTATCAGCCATATTATAGAGTAAGCATGTCCGGAACACAGAAACAAAGTATGACTTGAGGTCAGCAGGGGAACAGGATCCTGAGAAGAAGAGCCACAGGAATATATCTACGCTAGAAACAAGTCCCAACGAGATAGAATATAAACTGACCCCTGAAAAGATCCCTGGTCAGGAGGGGGTGAATGCCAGCTCTGCCACAGACAGGGACCTCAGCATCCCACTGTACCTCTGAGGGCCTCAGTTTCTTCATTTGTAAAATAAGAGTTGAATTCATTGACCTTCCAAGGTTCCTTTTCATTCTAAAACTCCACGACTCCGGTTTCCGGTCCATGGGAGCCGGACAGACTCACGGCAGGAAGAGCTAGTTACAGAAAACCACAGAAAATTTCCTTAAGTAGGTAGGAGGAAGACTAGGAAGTGATTGGGAGGAGGCTGGAAACTTCCACCCTTCTTCCAATCCTCCTTGCCATGAAATTTTTGCGGACGAGACAAAAAAAATGCCAAAAATGCCTTGGTTGGCCAAGGTCTGACAAGAGCCGACCTCGGGGGCGCGTGGGATCTGCCATGGCTCACCTGGGCGACGAGGGGAGGGCATCCTTGGGCTCCCTGGGGCCTCGGTTCCAAGCGCAGCCGGGGAGATGAGCGCTGTCCTCCTCTGCTCCCACGCAGGACACGCTTCGGGACTGCACCCACGACGAGCGCAGCTGCCTCAGCAACCTCCAGTTCATCTCACCGCTGTACTTCGTCAGCTTCGTGCTCACGGCCCAGTTCGTCCTCATCAACGTGGTCGTGGCCGTGCTGATGAAGCACCTGGACGACAGCAATAAGGAGGCCCAGGAGGACGCGGAGATGGACGCCGAGATCGAGCTGGAGATGGCCCATGGCCTCTGCCCGCGGAGCTCAGGCTCCCCGGGCTCCAGCAAAGGAGGCTGTGCGGCCGGTGCGGGGACAGGAGGCGGGGGGCTGCCTGCTGAGCCCGAAGCGCGCCGCTGCATGCGCTGTTACTCCCCAGCACAGGTAGGGGACTCCCAGGGGCACAGCTCTTACTGACGGGGTGCGACCTGCCAAGGGGATGGCATGGTGTGGGAGTGTGGATTCATTGGCCCAGTGCCGACTTGGCTGTGCCGAGATCCAAGTTTGGGCGACAGGCCAGCTCGGGGACCCAGACCCGATCGAATGGCAAAGGCGAGATGCCGAGCTGGGCCATGGAGTGGGCTTTCAGAGTTGAACTGGGGTTCGTGCAATGAGTTAGCCCTCAGGGGCGAGGACAGGGGCATGGTGGCCCGCAAACATGATGGGTGAGGAAGGCTGGCTGGCTGAATGGAAGAGGGTGGATGGGGCCTCTGGAGCATCCCCGGGCTTCGAAAGCCGGACCTGGTTTGGTATAGACTGATGTGGGCCTGGAGGCGGGCAGGGCAGGAGTGGTGTGATACTGCTCCCAAGAACAGAAGCATTGGCCTCCTCTTTTGGAAGAGCGGGCAAAACTTGCAAATGCAGCCTAGTGCAGAGGACAGAGCACCCTCAGAGGATATGGGTTCAAATCCTGGCTCCCCTACTTACTAGCTGCGTGACCTAAAACAATTCCCCTGCCCTCCCTGGCCTCAGTTTTCTCCCCTGTAAAATGAGGTGGTTAGACTAGGTAATCTCCAAGCCTCCTCCAGCTCTGGATCTTATGCACTCCCAAAGCTGCCCCAGGTCCTAGAAGGCTCTGCCCCTCACCTCCACTTCCCTGCCCTTCTTCCCCCACATTTCCATCAAGCATCGCTGTTCCACTTTGGCTCCTTCCAGTAATTTCTCCCCTCCTCCTCCCCACCCCCTTCCTTCTTGTCCCCCCCTAGGAGAACTTGTGGCTGGACAGTGTCTCTTTAATTATTAAGGACTCCTTCGAAGGAGAGTTAATGATCATCGATAACCTGTCAGGCTCCGTGTTCCATCATTATTCCTCCCCGGCCGTGTGCGAGAGGTGTGATCATGACCAGCAAGAGGTAACATCTGGGCAGGGGTCCTGAGGGGGAGGGGGCCACTCCCCCACCCCACCCCACCCCCAGGCTGACACAGGCTTAGGCAGCAGCTTGGGAGCTGTTTGATGACCGGGCTCCCTTCAGGGTTGGCCAGAGTGTCTTCCTTGACAGGGTTGGTTGGGGAGGGACTGTGGGATAAGAGGGCAGAAAGGGCAGCCTTGTCTATGGTGTGGGGAGGGCAACCTCACCGTGTGCTCCTCAGTTGCCAGAGAAGCTCCTTCTATCCATTGATACTTGGCTAGGACTTCTGGAGACTTGAGTTCAAGTGCTGACTCCATCTGTGACATGCTGTGTGACCTTGAGCCAGTTATGTGACCTCTCTGGGTCCTGTTTTCTTTGTGTGTCAAACAGGGAGCACAGCCCCTGTGTGCTCCTGCCCTGGCTACTTCACGGGGTTGTTGTGAGAAGAGAATGAGACAATAGACTGCGAATGGGGAGGGGAGAAGGTGGTCAGACCAAATGAGCTGTTCTTGTAAAGTGGGGCAGATAGCATGGAATGTGCCTTCAGGTCAAGTCTTTGAAAGACTTGAGTTGGGGAGTGAGAATGGGACATGGCAAGCTAGAGATGTGGCAGCTTCCGGAGAAGCCGGGGCTGGTACCTAGGACATGGCCAGCTGGAGGTGGAAGGAGTAACCTCACTAAATAGTAGTTTCTTATTTTAACTAATTATTCTTCCTAACTAGGCCCTAAGTTTGGTTGTTTCTAGCTCTGGAAAGACAGCAAAGACTATAAAGCACCCTCTAAATTTTGGCATCCTGGGGCACAGCTCTGGTTGCCCTATCCTAGTTACAGGTCTGCCAAGGACGCATTGTTCATGCCAAGGCTGCTGTCATTCTTGACCTCTGCTTGAAGTGATCTTGCTTTTGGACATTTCTAATGGTCTGAGGGAGCTTTCCTTGTTCCCAGAATGGAGCAGAGGAGAGAACACTAGATTAGGAGCCAAGGAGAACCAGATTTGAGTCTTGGCTCTACCATTAACATATAGTGTGACAGTGGGCAAAGCATACTCCATCTCTGGGCCTCAGATTTCCCATCTGTAAAATGAGGGGGTTGAACTGGTCCCTTGCATCTCTAACATTCTGCCCCCTCCCAGCCCTGACATCCCCTGTTCTAAGGCCTCTCCCAGCTCTGACATCCCCTGTTCTGAGGCCCCTCCCAGCCCTGACATCCCCTGTTCTAAGGCCTCTCCCAGCTCTGACATCCCCTGTTCTAAGGCCCCTCCCAGCCCTGGCATCCCCTGTTCTAAGGCCTCTCCCAGCTCTGACATCCCCTGTTCTGAGGCCCTTCCCAGGTCTGACATCCCCTGTTCTAAGCTCCCCTCCCAGCCCTGAAATTTCCTATTCAAAGGTTCCTCCCAGCTCTGACATTGTATCTTCAGGTCCTTCCCAGCTCTGACATTCTGTGTTCTAAAGTTCTTCCCACCAGTGCATTTTTGGGGCAGCCTCTTCCAGTCCTAGCCTGTAGTTCTGTCTGCTGATTTCGAAGTCCCCTTTCCAGTGGACAGGAGGCACAAGGCATCCTCCCATCCACCTAGCTTGGGAGGAAACTCCTTCCTGTTCCATGAACGAGAGTCCTCTAGTCCTGCAGCTGTAGTGTGCCATCCACCATCCCACTTAGGCAGAAAACCTTTCTCTCATTCTGCTTTGTAATCAGGTTATCAGATTACTGTGTCCCTGTTGTCATCTCACCCTTCCCTGAACTGGAGGGCAGCTCTCCCTGACTGAGGCCTCCTACAGGGTTTGTGCAGTCCAGACCCTGGCCTCAATATAGTATTTGGAGAAAGCAGATCGAATCCAGAGAGAGAACTGGAGGAAAACTCATCCATTTCTAACCCCATCTCTGAGTTTGAGAAAATAGCTTCCCTTCTCCAGGCTTGTTTCCTCACGTGTAAAATTTGGAGATTCAACCAGATGGCCTGGAAAGTTCCTTTTTAGCTTTAAAATCCCAGAATTTCACAACTCCTTAGATATGGTCCTTTTTCCCTAAGATGCCCAGTGACAGCCTGTGGCAGGGTGGGATGGGGGGTGGCTATGATCTCTTCCTGTCTCCCTTGCTTCTCTTTCCCTCCAAGCCCAGCAGTGGCCCTGTGGGTGAGGGTAGCATGGGACTTCTCTCGACCCTCTCTACCTCCAAGCCCATCTATGACTTACTGGGTGGTTACAGCATCATAGATCTAGATCTGGAAGATCAGAGACCAGTTATTTAAACTCTGATTTTACAAATGAGGCAACTGAGGTTCATTGAGGTTAAGTGTCTTACCCAAGGTCCCCCAGGCAGTAAGCATCAAGAGCAAGATATGAACCCAGGTCCTCTGACTAGAGCCAATGCTGTTTCCACTGTAACACACTGCCCTCCCTGAACTCCTTTTGAGCACCCCTCAGCCATCCCCCAGGCTCAGTGACGGCTCCATGACTACTCCCCATCCCTCCTCCTACAAGCCCAAGGATGGCTATCTGAAAATGTATATCTCATTCGTTACCTCTAGTTTATCAACTAGACCCCATCATTGGCCTTCTAATTGGTCCTTGCTTTGATCAGAGTCCGTATGTCTTTCCAGGTTCTTTCTTTTTTTATTTTTGTGGCTGGCCATTGTATAAATGGTTCTCGTGTTTCTGCTTAATGTCTGTTTGCATCAGTTCACACAAGCCTCCCCAGGTTTCTCTGAACCTAGCCTGTTTGCCATTACTCATGGTGTGGAAATACCCCATGACATTCCTATGCTATGATAGGTTCAGCCACTCCCCCCCATGACTGGGCACCCAATTTTTTCCTAGTTCTTTGCTGCTAGAGGGGTTGTATATAAATGTAAACATTTCCTTTCCTTGGCTCCTTTTGCCCCCCGCCCATCCCCCTTACCCACCATCCCTCCAAGCCCATTGAGGGCTCAGCAGATGGTCTGTGACTTCTTCCAGGTCCAGCTGGCTGAGGTGGAAGCCTTCTCCCTGAACTCAGACAAGTCCTCCTCAATCCTGCTGGGCGATGATGTGAGCCTGGACGATCCCCCAGCGTGCCCTGTGGTCTCCAAGGAGATCCAGGTGAGAGAAAGATACGTGGGAGGGAAGGCTGACCAGAACTGCCCCCCCCCCCCCGTCACTGTGAGAGGCTGCACGGGTCCTTGGGATTCCCTTCGAGCTCTGATTGCATCAGAGCTCTTGGCTATTAAACTATCCAAGATGGTGCCCCACATAAAGTCTGCAAAGCTGTATTCTTAGCCCCAGTGCTTCCACTAACCAGCTGTGTGACCCTAGAAAAATGACTTACCTTCTCTGTGTTTCAATTTCTTCATCCGCCAAATGGGGTGAATACGTTGTTCCCCATCTTCCTCAGAGGGTAGTGAGGACAAAGTGAGGTCATAGGTATGAAAGAGTTTCTGGAAAAGAAATTCTATTCCTGACATACATCGGTGGGGAGCAGCTGTGATTCTAGGGGACTAGTCATTTGGGGTTTCGATCCGGGCTCGAGGTGAGGGAGAAACCAGATCACCCCAGATGGTGACCCCTGGAATGGGGGAGCTGAGCGGCCGTCCTCAGAACGCCTGGCATTTTGATAGCTTTTCAGGTTCACAGAGTACCTTGTCAAGGTCACCTCATTAGGGCCTCATGACAGCCTGGTGAGGGAGGGGCTGTTCTAATGAAGAAAGTGAGGCTGGAGTGGTTGGTCTCTGGCCACCCAGCTAGTAAAGGTCAGAGGCAAGATTGGAACCCCAGGGTGACAGAATCCAATTCTGGAGCTCTGTGCACATGACACCCACTTGCATTTGAGAGGGGCTTCTTCTGTTGGGGAAGAGCAAGATGAAATTAAAGCCTGTTTCACACCCCCCCCCTTAAAGCCTGGTTCTTACCCGAGCTTTGTTAGCCCTCACAAGCAAGAGGGAGGAAAAGGCATTGGATTTGGTGTCATTTCTTTTCCCTGGCCTTAGTTTCCCTATCTGTAAAATGAGAGAGTAGACTAGATGGACTCACAGGTCCCGTATAGCACTACAGCCACATCTGTGTGACCCTGTGATTCCTTGATCATGCAGGTAAAGCCCCTTCACCCAGAAGCCTCAAGGTACCTAAAGGTGCCACTTGCCAAAAGCCAGCCCAAAACAAGCTCTTCCACCAGACATCCCCGATTCTGTTAATGGCACCAGGGCCCTCCGGGTCACCCAGATCCAGTCACCCAGAGCTTTCCTTGGCTCCTCCCTCTCCCTGGCCCTTGGCATCTATCAGAGCAATTGCCCAGTCCAGTTTCCAAAACATCCACTCTCCGTTCCAGTCCTTTGGCCATCCCCCAGTTCAGTCTCTCATTCCCTCTCCCCTGGACTATTGTAATGGCCTTCTGATCCCCCACTCACTCCCCCATGGGAGGTAGTCTCAGAACGATGGGCTTTTTAGAGGTTCAGCCTGGGCGGTAGCTGAATTATTCTATTGTCATAGATTCACCATCTGATATATATGCCCCCTACCATGCCTGTCCACAGCTCGCAAGAGGCCAAAGAGGAGGAGACACAGATACCCTGAAATGGTTCCTCCTTCTCAACTCTCAGAAAGCTTCTTGAGGGTCTAGAGCCCAGGCCAGCCTGTAGAAAATACCCGTGTGAGCCAAGACCCCCCTAAGATCCCTGGGTGGTACAGCTCTTGTCTTCCTTAGCCCCTGAAGCTTCCCTTGGTCTAGTTCTACCCAAGACACTTCCCTTCCCTAGGCATTAGGTTACTTCTGTGTCATATCAGGGGCCTGGACCATATGGTAAGGCTCTCTTCCAGCTCTAATGTCAGTTCTAATATAACCTGATAGGTAGGAGACAGATTCCCTAAGCTCCTAACTCCCCCAGTCTGGTGAAGAAGACTCATGTCCCTGCCCTCAGGAAGCCTCCAGTCTGATGGGGAGAGATGAGTCCCCCACACTCAGGTAATCCCCAGTTTGATGCTGGGGCCTGGACAGACCTGTAGTAAGAGCCAAGAGTTCTTGGTAACTTCCCCCATCAGGAGTCCCACCTGGCAGTCATCCAGGCAGTGAGATCTTCTTTGTGTGAATACTTCTGGAGGGAAGCCAGCTGTTTTCACACACACACACACACACACACACACACACACACACACACGCACACGCACACGCACGCACACGCACGCACACGCAGGCACATATATACTTTCTCCCCCTCTTCTCTCTCTCTCTCTCTCTCTCTCTCTCTCTCTCTCTCTCTCTCTCTCTCTGTCTCTCTCTCTTTGTGTCTGTATCTCTGTTTCTCTCTCTGTCTCTCTCTCTGTGTCTCTGTGTCTCTGTCTCTGTCTCTCTGTCTCTCTCTTTCCCCCCTCCCTCCCTTGCTCCCTCCCTCCCTCTCCCTTTGCCCACTTCTGTCTGCCACTGCTGCTGACTCCCCACTTCCCCCTCTCTCTTTTTAAACCAGAAATGCCCATCTTTTCTCCATTCTCCTCACCCTCCGCAGAGTCCTGGGTGCTTCCTCTGTGACCCAAACAAAATACAAAGGGCTCCCCTCCCCTAATGGCTGAAAGCTCTGCCCTGGGAGTGGGGCAACTGGTGAGCCAGACACTTGAACTAACAAAGAATTTGAAAATTATAGACATCGAGATGGAAGAGGAAGGAATTGCGAGCCAGAGAGTTTCTGTAAAGGGGGAAGACAGAGGATAAGAGCCCTGCACTTGGGGTGAGGAGGACCTGAGTTCAAATATCACCCCAGATACTTTCTAGCTGTGTGTCCTTGGACAAATCCCTTAACTTCTCTTGGGTCCAGTTTACTTCTCTTTAAAACGGAGATGATCACACCCTCTACCTCACAGGGTTATTGTAGGGATCAATGAGGTCATTCATGGGACAAATGCTTTGTAAACCTTAAACACTAGTTAATATGTAATTTTATCTGTGTTATTATAGCAGAGTACAGTTAATACAGTAGATATAATACATAGTATAGTTAATGTTACCATATTTACTACACAGCTTTAGGTGACAGCATTAGGATTTCAATCCGAAGCTTAATATCTTCTACTTGGAGCTAGAAGGAACCTTAGAGGCCATGAGGCTCAGAAAATAAAATGACTTGACCATGGTCATACAGATAGTAAACAGCAAGCTGGTCTCATGGTCACAAATCCAGTTTTCTGGGAACCCAGCGATACACAGGTTCCCCCTTGTCAAATACTTAGACTATGTCAGAAGGTTATTTATCATTGAAATTTGACAGCGTAATTTAATCTTTGAAGTGTGATACAGCGGAAATAGCTCTGGATTTGAAGTCAAATCCCAGATCTCCCCCTTACTGCCTCTGTGACCCTCGGCAAGGCCCTTCACACACAGGCCTCGGTTTCCTCATCTGTAAAATGAGAGGGTCGGATTGGATGACCTCTAAATCCCCTTTCACTCTCGAATCTGTGATCTAATAAATAGTCCCTATTACACACGCAGTAAAGATATGATCACCCTGTTTTGTGGGTGAGGAAACAGCCTCTGGGTCAAACATGTTATGGAGCTTTCATCACAGAGAGACACCGAGACCTCAGTGCAATTCAATTTAATAAACATTTACCATGTACCTGCTGTGTGCAGGGTGCCAGGCTCTGTCTGCAAAGATAAGGTAAAGGTAAAATCCTGCCCTCAAGCCCCTTACATTCTAACACGTACCATGTCACAGACACAGGCGTAGGAGAGGTCCTTCAAGCCACTTCTGTTTCAAGGCAGCCGCTCTCTCCACCTGGGACAGCTCTCCCTTCTATGGCTTCTCACTCCCTGTGATTCGGACCCATGTAAAGAACAGTGATTTCTTCTACATGGCTTCCCAAGTAGAAAGTTAACTCCTCGAGGTCAGGGACCATTTTATTTTTGTATCTCTAGTGCCCAGCACAAAGCCCAGAACATAGTACGATCTCATTTGAGCCTGGCAATAAGTCGGGAATAGGCCAGATCAGGGATTATTGACCCATTTGACTGACGAAGAAACTAGGAATCAGAGGCCTTGGGTCTTGCCAGGGGCCACACAGGTAACAAGGAATAAAGCCAGCACCAGGGCCGGGTCTTCTGATTCTTCATCAGGTGCTCTCTCCAGTGGAAACTGCTGAATCTCTGATGCCAAAGGCCCTTCAGCCTCCTAATCTGCCCTCCCTTTCTCCAGCAGGGAGAGTCAGAGACTCCTGACCCCATCAAGATTGGGGACTTGGGAGAATGCTTCTTTCCTTTGTCCAACACGGCCGTCTCGGCAGCCCCAGAGAGTTACCTGTGTGAGGTAGAGAAGGACCCCTTCAATCCTGTGCAGTCCTGGCTGAAACATGAGAGTAGTCAAGGTAAGGAGGGTTCCTGCCAATATTCTGGGGGTGGGAGGGGAGCTGATGTTAGGATGCCTGCTTCCGAGGAATGCTAGCCTCTCCCAAGCTGCAAGACACCGCAGAGGTCATCTGGTCTAACCCCTAATCGATGTGTGAACAACATCCCAAAGAAGGGCCATCTAGCCTAGGCTTGGATATCCTCACTGATGGGGAGCTCATTCCTTCCATTGTGGAATGGCCTTGGTGGTTAGAAAGTCTTTCCTTGGATCAAGCTCCAACCTCCTTCCCCACCACTTGTCTCACAGGTGTGATGGTATCTCATACTGTAATGGAAATCAATTCCCAGAACCCAGCCCTGGGTTCCTGTCAGAGACAGAGTCCAAGGCTGAGCCCCTGGGAGCATGAGAGTATTGGGGATCATCAATGGGGTGGCTGCTGGCCTTTTCCATCGAGTGGTGGCCAGTTTGAATCCTCCCTTCCCTGATGGCTGCATCACCGCCATCCTGAAAGCAGAGGGGAGAGTCTAAACCAGGGATGGGGAACCTGCAGCCTTGAGGCCAGATGTGGCCCTCTAGGTCCTCAAATGTGGCCCTTCAGCTGAACCCAAACTTCACAGAACAAATCCTTTTACTAAGTTTAGACTCTAGCCATGCTGGAGGCAGTGTTGGCCTAGCTCAGAGGATCCACAAAGCTTGGCCCTTCTGCATGCTGCCTCTGCTCAGTGACAGCAGCCCAGCACCTGGGAGTCTCAGCCTTGGGGGCTGTCTTCTTTCTGCTCTGACAGTTCCGTCCAGTCCTTTCTCGCCCGATGCTGCCAGCTCGCTCTTGCCTGTGCCCGCAGAGTTCTTTCATCCAGCTGTGGCCAGCAGCCAGAAGGTCGAGGACAAGGCTGCCTGCAAGGGCACCCTCCCCAAGATCTCCCTGCAGGGATCCTGGGCATCCTTACGATCTCCAAGCGTCAACTGCGCCCTCCTCCGACAGGTAGGGGCCGGGCCCAGCCTCGCTTCCTTTCTGCTCCAGAGGCAGAGGAGGGGGGATGGGGAGATGGGGGCCAGCTCCAGCTGAAAGGGGATGCCCCAGAGGGTCAGGCCTGTAGGCCACATTCCAGGCCAGTTAGCAGACGGTGAAAGTAACCATCTCCCAGAGCCCAGAGAAAGGCGGCAGCAGAGGCCCTGGGCTGGGCAGCCTCTCAGGGAACACTGGCAGGAGAGCCCAGTGGAGGAGGGGAGGGCAGCATTGGCACCCAGAAGGCCAGGGCAGGGGCAGAGTCAGGGGTCCCACATGTGAATCCCACCTTGATCACAGAGCCTCATCTGTAAAACAAGGCAGGAGGGAGATTGAATGACTTCTAAGCTGCCTTCTAGCCCTAAGCGGATGATATTCTAGGTTATAGATGTGGTGAGGTGGCTGTGTGGAAGAGCAGAAAGAGGGTTGGCTCTGGGCCAGGAGGACCCGGGTTCAGATCCTGCCTTCAGTGTGACCTGGAGAAAGATGCTTTCTCTCTCTGGGCCTCGGCTTCCCCTTCTGTAAACTGATCTCAGAGGTTGCTTCCAGGTAGATATCCAGGAGCCCTTTCAGGCTGATCACACATCACTCTTCTTCATGGTCCCTAGAGGCCAACCATACCAGTGTTCTTGCTGTTTCCCCACCACACAGCATCTCTCACTAGGCTTTTGTACCAACTGCCCTGCCCCACCCCTGCCCCACCCAGCCCCCCCTTCACCTTGAAGAATCCCTGGTGTCCCTCAAAGCTTAGCTGGAGCCCTGCCTTCCCAAAGCCTTTTTTGGTCCTCCTAAACCCCAGTCATTCCCTTCCCAAATAGTGTAAATATTTTGTGTTTATTTAGATGTGTGTAGTTATACATACATAGATGCTTATAGACACATGTTTAGATATGTATACATCTATCATACATTTATACATATTTATATTCATTTATACCTATACACAGATTTATATATACATCCTAATAATACACACTCATACTATATATATTTATACACAGATGTATATTTACACACGTATGTACATGTTTATGCGTATGTGCACTATTATATACATTCATACCTATATAAATCTTTATGCATATATAAATGTACACATGGATATCACACATACATATTCATATGCCCACATATTTATACAATACACATGTGCCTTTCCACATATACATACATATTTATACATATTTGCATACATTTATACCCCATACATATACATCTTTATACATTCATACATTTTTATACACACATATTTTAATACAATTATACATGTGTCTTTACACTCATACATATATATTCATACGTGTTTATATATTTACATACATTTATACCTGTGTACATATGGATATATTCATCTTTGTACATATAAATACATATTCAAACATTTTATACATGCCCATGTATTTATATACATACACATATGTCTTCATACATATATACATCCACATTTATACGTATATCTTTGTGCATATTTACGCAACGTGTCTTTATTCATATGTTTGTACATTTGTGTACATATGCGTGTATACATGGTTTCCCTTGATACGGTGGAAGCTCCTTGAGGGCAGGGACTGTTCTATCTTGGCCGTGTGTCCTCACCGTCTATAACAGTGCCTGGCCCATAGTTGGCACTTCAGTTCTTGTTCATTGACTGAACATCTATCGTAGAGGCAGAAAGTTCCCATGAAGAACGTGATGTGGCGCGGTATTTACCCCGATACTCGGCGACTCCAATGCCGGCATGAGCCTGGAGGATGACAGTAAAATCTATTTTGGAAAATATGATTCAGGATCAAGAAATAAAAGAGGTCTTGTAGATTACTCAAAGGTCTTTTGTGAATATGTCATAAATATTCTATTGGAGAAGAAGATGCTGAATATGGCAAACACTGAACAACTTAATGAAAAGTGAAACTGCCCAAATCTTAGCAGACAGAAATGGCTGATTAGGGACATGGGGGAGGGGGCACTGATTTACTTCTGAATGAACTCTCCATGTGTAGTTGGATGATCCATCGATTAGAGCTAAGGTCAAAACGAACTGCACATTAGGAGAAAGGACAGAGATGAAACGTCATTGGATGTGATCACAGTAATTCAACACAGCTGATTTAAACAAGCTGTTAACTGAAAAATGTGAAACTGATGAAAAGTCTCCATTTCTTAGAAAACTCTGCCCACTGTAGGGCAGTGAGGTAAAAAGACCTCAGAAAACACTTGGGCCAGCAAACACCCTGCTAGGCAGAGACACATGACAGTCTTTGCTTTAGAGTACGAGCTCGTTTGCAAAAGATTATGGAAAAAAAATTATGGGTGACTGTGAGCTTTTCTTAAAACAGTGAAAATCAGGAGAGGGGAAATAAGCCTTTGGAGACCTTCGTGTGAGGTCTGGCTAAGCTACACAGACCATCCTAAGAACATCCAGATGAAACCTGAAGGGGCACAAGGACTAGGTGTGAAGCAGAAGAGATCTGCAGCATTTCCATAATGGCTTATTCTCATCCATAGTGATCACAGAACACCCCTATCTGGATTCTGCCACCTCAGTGCCCAATGTGCCATGTGAGGGTGTGCCCAAAGCACCCAAGGAAATGGAGTCAGGAGGAGTGTGACTGGACCCGACTTAGAGAAGAAATCTGTGAAGAGACCATCAAGGACCAATTTTCACAATTATATCAAAGAAGGGAAGATTCCCACAGAACAGATCATAAATGGTACTATTACCATCACAAAGGGCAAACTAGAACCCACTTAATCTTTTCCACACAATCTTTATGTAAATTGTCTATGGTCTATGTACACCTCAGGGGTGTCCTTGAGGAAAACTGGACGTGGGAATAGTCAGGCTTTTGTAGAAAGGTCTCTAAATAGCCCACATCATCATAGTCACAAAATGGACTAAAAGTTCAAAGGTACTGGAACCTACCATCCCAACTATTTGTAGATCACAAAGGAGTATTTGATGCCATAAAGATGCAGTCTCAAAAGCCATTCTCCAGCGAGGTGTCTCCCTTGAATATAAATTATGGTTGTTTGGTTGTTTTTTTAGTCATGTCTGATTCTGTGTGACCCCCTTTGTGGTTGGTTTTTTTTTTTTTGGCAAAAGTACTGGAATGGTTTTTAATTTCCTTCTCCAGCTCATTTTACCAATGAGGAAACTGAGGCAAACAGGGTTAAGTGACTTACCCAGGGTCACACAGCTAATAAATGTCTGAGGTCATATTTGAACTCATCTTCCTGACTCCAGGCATGACTCTATCCACTGCACCGCCTAGCTGCCCCTTCAATTATTATAGTTTGATATAATTAAAGGAAAAGGCCACTCTTTCTTAGAGATTGGGGGGAAAGCTTAAAGAAAGATTTGAAACAGAATCATAAAACCCCAGCAATGGGAGGAACCCTACTGGCAATCTGGTCTACCCTATCCCTGAAAAAGAATCACCTCTCTCTTGGGTGGGAGGGGAGAGGACCAAACCCGTGACTTCATTAGTCCAGAGAACTCTTGCCTTGGGAATGACGTTTGCCAACGTTGAGGAGCACCTTCTTAGAATGCCCGGGATGCTGAGAGGTCACCCAACTTGTTTACGATGAGGAAACCAAAGCTCAGATGTTCAATACGTTGCCTAATGTCAGGTAGCTGACAGGTTTCAAAGGTGGAATTTGAATCTCTGACACCCAAATGTCACTGGAGGTGGGCTTCTTTATTATGGCCAGGCCAGAGCTCTGTCCACCCCACTGTACTGTATCCGATCCCACCAGGGAGAAAAATTAAGTGGAAGCTCACTAGGTCTTGCACAGAGTCTGAAGAAAAGAACACCTGTAGATGGGGAAGCCCTTCAGGTGTGGTGTTCCCATTCTCCGATGATGTTCACCTGATTGCATCGAGCCACAGAACACTTGGAGGGGCTCCGGAGAGGGGAAAAACCAATGTGGACCAATTGGGAAGGGGGCCTAGAGCCCAGACCATGCCATTCTGTTGGATGGGTAGTCCACCACCCGGGTGCATGAGTGTAGATCAGCACCTTGGACAGCCTTGGGGGACCTTCAGCTGAGCCCTTAACTGACCCGGGAACAAGAGCAGGTGAGATTGCCTTTGGAAAATGACAGGAACCAGAGCTGCTCCTGGCACCGAGGTAAATCTCTTTCCACCATTGTTCCCCAATCCCGTGATGCTCAACAACTGTAAAGGACAGAATGGCCATGATCTCAATCACTCAGTCAGCAAGGATTTAGTAAATGCCTACTGTATACAGGCATTATGCAAATGCTGAGGATACAAAGATGCAAAAGAAACAGTCCCTTCCCTCAAGGAGCTTACAGTCTGTCAGGGGAAATCCTGAGATCCATTAAAGTGTCCAAACATTCTGACGGTGTTAAAGGCTGGAAAGAGCCCTCAGTAGTAGATGAGGATATGGCAGGCAAGAGACCGAGGTGAAATCATCATCAAAATAGGTCATATTTATATAATGCTTCATCCATGCCATGGGCTTTACAATTATTTCATTTGGTTCTCACAATAATCCTGAGAGGTGGGTGCTGTTATGATCCCCATTTTACACATGGGGAAATTGAGGCTAACAGAGGTTAAGTGACTTGTCCAGGGTCACACAGCTAATAAATGTCTGAGGCTGGATTTGAACTCGGGTCTTCCTGACTGCAAACCCATCCACTGTGCCACCGGCTGCCTCAGAATCTCTTGCCTAAGGTCACGCAAGATGTAAGTGCCAGAACGAACAGAGGGGAGTTGGAGGAAAAAGAGCTGCTGACAGAGGCAGAGGAGAAAGAGGGATGCATAAAAGAAGGAAGGGAGGAGAAGGGAAGATAGAGAATGACAGAGAGAAAAAGAGAGGAAGAGACAGAGAGAGACTCAGAGGGAGAGAGAGAGAGAGAAGAAGAGAGAAAGAGAGAGGGAGGGGGGGAGAGAGAGAGAGAGAGAAGAAGAAGAAGAAGAAGAAGAAGTCGAGAGAAGAAGAGAGAAAGAGAGAGGGAGGGGGAGAGAGAGAGAGAGAAGAAGAAGAAGAAGGAGAGAGAGAGAGAAGAAGAGAGAAAGAGAGAGGGAGGGGGAGAGAGAGAAAGAGGAAAGAGAGGGAGGGGAGAGAGAGAGAGAGAGAGAGAGAGAGAGAGATTCAGAGGGAGAGAGAGAGAGAAGAAGAGAGAAAGAGAGAGGGAGGGGGAGAGAGAGAGAGAGTGAGAGAGAGAGAGATTTCTTCTCACCCTTACAGTCTCTGTCTATGTCATACACATGGTGCTGAGCTCAGGGTCAGGCACCAAGTGCCTCAAACAAATGCTTTGAATCGAGAACTAGAAGAAAATCTGGGCTTTATTTTGTTTGTTTTGTATCTCAGAATTCTGACTGTCTCAATTGGACAGATGAAGAAACTGAGGGCCAGAGAGGGGAGTCTGTTTGTTTGGGGTCACACAGTGAATCAGGGACAGAACCACTAGGACAGCTTGGGGGCTAAGGCCTGGGCCTCTCCCAAGACGGCTCAGGAGGTGCCCATGTACGGTAGAAAGAGTATCATTAGCTCAGAGTCAGACTTGGATTCAAATCCTGCCTTTGCTTCTGTGTGCCCTCAGGCACCTGTTTCCTCATCTGTAACATGGGGGTCCCACCAGCTCCATCCACCCGCATCTCATTTCTCTCTCTCAGACCACGGAGAGCGACACCTCCCTGGACGACAGTCGGAGCAGTGGCTCGGTGGGCAGCCTCCAGACAACGTTGGATGACAGCCTGAATCTCAGTGACTCTCCCCAGTGCACCCTGGACCTGCCCTCTGCCCTGTGCCCTGGACTGCCCGGCCCCCATGCCAGGGCCTCCCACAGAACTGTGGTGGCAGCTGCCCTGTCCCCAGCCTCTCGGCGCCGGAGCCTGCGAGGCCGCGGCCTCTTCAGCCTGCGAACCCTTCGAGGCCACCAGCGCAGCCACAGCAGCGGGGGCAGCACCAGCCCCGGCTGTACCCATCATGACTCTATGGACCCCTCTGACGAGGAGGGGGTGGGCAGCAGCCTCCGGGGTGGAGGCACCAATAGCAGCGAGCAGTCCGAGACCCTCAGCAGCCTCTCGCTCACGTCCCTCTTCTCCCCTGCCCTCCCACCCCCAGGCCTTCGGCTGGCTAAGAGGTGTAACAGCACAAGTAGTCTGTCTACAGTGGGCCCTTTGTCCTCCAGCAAGGGCCCACTGCCTCCCCTGGGGACTGAGGGCATGCAGCCCTACTCAGTTGACCCCAGGGGTTTTCTGTCCACCCCCTCCTGGGGGACAGACTTCTGCAAGGACCGCCACTCAGCCAGCGAGGAGACCCAGGGGCCAGACGGCCACAGACGCAAGCAGCCTCCCCAGGTGGAGCTGGGGGCAGGGTTGGCCAAGAGGAACAGATGAGGTTCCCTGGCCCCAGGGGGGTGCAGGCCGAGGAGCGGTTGTGGCAGGGGTGCCCAGCGGGGGAGGCCATTCACTGTGGCTGTCAGTTCCGAACTCCCACCGAAGTGAGTGAGCGAGCCTACCAGGGTCCCGGCTGGGTGTCCAACACACTTACCTCAGGCACGCGGGAGACTGAAGGCACATGCCCCTGAGCTGGAAGTATTATGGGCAGGGAGGAAGAGCTGGGGCAGCTCAGCTCAGGTGGGGGCCTCTGGCCACGTGCAGAGCCAGATGAGGCCCTTTCCGTATATATATATATACATATATACATATATATACACACACAAAGACATATATATTTATTTATTTTTTTTACTGAAAGCTTATGACTTCCAGAAAGTGCTGAGAATAGAGAGGAGGTGGGATGGGGAGGTGGGGAAGTGTTTGTGAAACAAAACTTGCTGAGAACCAGTCGGGCCCCAAGAGCAGGAGCCAAGAGGACAGAATGGTTTCAGCCTGGCTGGGAGGTTGCCCTTGGCAGGGCCTGAGGCCGTTCGATCTGCCCACAGGTGGTCTGGGGCAGCCCACTGAGGCCGCCAGCACTCCTGGGAAGGGGTCAGTTTTTTGTCCTTTCATTCTTGGTGGTATTTAGAAGCCCCAAAGGCACAAGAACCCTAATTAGCAAATAGGTACATATATTTTTTTCATAGTAAAAACAAAAAAAGGTGAGGAAGTGTATTTTTCCAGTAACAGGAGAGAGGAGGTGGGCATGTCTCACTGGGCTAGCCAGAGTCCTCTCCCATGGCATACAGAACCATGTGGTGTCAGGACCAGCAGGCACCACAGAGCCCACCTGCCTGCTCCTCATTTTGCAGAGGGGAGACCAAAGGCTCAGAAAGGTAGGTGACCTACCTGAGGTCACTCGGGGAGTCATTGAATGACAGAGCTTGGACTCAAACCTAGGCCTTTAGAGTCTTTTAGACAATGAGTCTGGCACTCCAGTGCAGGCAGGTTGTGAGGATGGGTAGCACCTTCCTCTGCCTTGGCATTGGTAACAGAATGACCAATGACTCCAGACCAAGGTCTACCTTCCATGGATGTGGCCTTCCCTCCCCTGCCTATATCTCATTCCTGGAGCTGAGGGTCTGGACAATGCCAGTGGCCACATTGTTCTTCTAGGGTGGGATCCCTTCTTTACTCTGCCTGCCCCTGGGCCTCTTGCTGTGATCACTCAAAGCTCTGGCACCTCAAGATCTTGGTGGGGAGGGAAGAACTATGGGACAGGGTGATCTCTCCATCCGTCTGTCTTTCTGTCTCCCCATCAGTTCTAAGTGTTTTAAGCAATAGTTAGGCCTCAGAGAGACAGAATCATGAGTAAAGGGAGAGGGCCTATGTTCAACCAGGAGCCAGTCACAGGCCCAGGCAGAGTCTCTGCCAGTGAGATCTGGAAGAGATTAAGTGATTAGTGAGTCCAACAACCTCATTTCACAGCTGAGGAAACTGAGGCCCAGAAAGTGTGTATGACTTGCCCAGGGTCATCTAGTCAGTGTCGGAAGCAGGATCCCATGTCCAATCCCTTATCCTTTATGAGGGGAGTGGCTGGAGGGAGGAAGGGAGAGAGAGAGAGGCCTGGGGTGAGGGTAACCCAAAACAGATGGACCCTAGTGTGGACTGTGAGAGCTCCCACTAGGCATGACTGGGCTCATCGGTTTATTTTTCCTGAGTCTAGCTGCTTTTCTCATCAGTCTTGGCCTTGAGGATCCAAATGTATCTAAGCAAATTCCAGAATTCAGGGCAGAGCATCCCCATTCTCTTGTCCTAAGCACAAGCCTGGCAGGCTGGGGCTCAGGGGGGTGAGATGTGGCCCTTTGAGGAGCCCCTCCTCCCATTCACCCTGCTCCCCCCTCACAAGCACCCACCTACCCCTCCCAGCACCAACCTGCATCTACCACTTACCTAGACGACAGGCCCTCAGTCCATCACCGGCCTGGGCTTTCCAGGAGAAGGCATCCAGGCCTCAGAGGACAGAGGGAGACATCCTTCCACCTGTCACAGATCTCAGCCCATCCATGCCATCCCATCCTGGGCAGTCTGGGTTCCTGTCTTCTCATGAGTCCTTCCAGCCAATGAACTGCACATCCCTAATAGGATCATAGGGTCCCATGTTTAGAACTGGGAGGGACCTTAGCGGTTATCTTGTCCAACCCTTTCATAGCATAGTGGGGGAGACATGCCTACAGATGCACAGACATTCACTTTCAAATACATGCTTCTACTCACACATGCCCAACACCTGTGTGCACACCCATACATGTCATTTCACAGAGACACACAGAAACATATGCTTACACGTTGCTCTAGCTTCCCCAACCCTTCTCCAAAGTACTGGGTCAAGTTCCACGTAAGCAATAACAAGACCCGAGGGTGGGCTTCATATCCCCTCCCCCTGCTGGAGGCCCAGCTGTGACTGGCTGGGGAGGGGCTCACTCTCAGCCCTGAAGAGTTACCAAGGTATGTGAAGGAAGTGAGAGGTTCAGACCCCACTCTGAGCCTCCCACCAAGTCCTGTGAGGAGTTGTAGAGGTGATTTTTCTGACTGGAGAGGTAAGGGTAGGGTTGGTTTACTCATCTCTCCCCCTGTCACCTCCAAGGGAGTCAGTTAGTACCTGTGTTTACTCCCAGGGAGGAGATGCAGCCCTGAGAGAAGGATTTAGATTAACTGGGGTACCAAGGCTAGAAAACAGCTCCATTTCCCAAATGAATCATTGGGACGCTAGACTCCTAATGTAATTATAAACATATAAACCCTCCTATGTATCCATCTAGCCTTTTCTTTACAGCCCGCATTTTTTATTTTTGTAGTTTAATTAATGCCTTTTATGTTTACACCTTCTGATCAGATTTCCAGGCCAGTGATCTTTCCTCCTATTACCCAGCTGACAGGATGCCAGATGGTAGCAAGCTCAGAGAGCTCCCATCTCTATAGTACCTTAAGGAGTGAAAAGTATTTTATGCCCACTACAGCCTCATGAGGTATTTCCATGATCACACAGTTTGTTTCATTTCAGGTGCTGGACTCAAACCTAGGTCTTGTAACTTCCAAGGCCAACCTGTCAGGGAGAGGGGTCTAGGCAGCCTGGCAGGCAGCAAGGGTGACCGTAGTTTGGCCCAAGCTGACGAGTCAGATTGTAGATATCTACCAGGGTGAGGAAGAAAAGGGAGGGAGTTTTCAATGGAGGGATGGAGGGTTACAGGTGTGGAGTGTTACATACAATGTTTGGGTCGGTTTCTAAAACTCCAGTCTGCCGCAATCATTGAGTGGGGTGAAGCTGAACAAGGAACGACGTGTTCTGTGTCCTTGTTTTGTTTCAGCTCAGGGCACGTCAGGGCGGGAGGGTGAGCTTGCCTTACCTGGGCTCAGGACAAGGGTGAGGATTGGGAAGGATGGCACGTGGTTGGGCAGGGAGGCTTTCTGACAGTGGCACGTGGGTTTTTTCAGAGAAGGGCATCAATCCCAACCCTGGCCCTGACAGGAATCTCCTGTAGTATATATAAAAGTCAGTACAGAGAAATGTAAAATACTACCCTCATGCTTCAAAAAGCCAGCTTCCTAAGGGTACGATGAGAAGGGAGGTATGGCTTGATAGGAGCTTGCCTGAAAAAGAGCTGAGGGTCTTAGAGAACCACACGTTCAGCAT
The DNA here is from genome assembly GCF_011100635.1 of Trichosurus vulpecula. Lineage (NCBI taxonomy): Eukaryota > Metazoa > Chordata > Mammalia > Diprotodontia > Phalangeridae > Trichosurus > Trichosurus vulpecula. Next base: position 298,276,751 of record NC_050577.1, read on the forward strand.
GATTTAACAGCTAGAGAGAGAGACCTAGGTTTCCTAGGTAGAATGAAATCCCTCCGGCAGGTCTGGTTGGCATCCTCTCTGCAGCCTAGAGCAGCCTAGAGCAGCCTAGAGCATTGAGAGACAAAGAGGATTACGCAGACTCATCCAGTCTGATGGTGAAGCAAGAAAAAAAAGTGAATGGAATCTTAGAGCGTATTAAGAGAAGCAGAAGTGTAGGAACGAGGGGGTGACGGTTCTGCTGTTCTTTGTCAGGTGACGCTGCCCCCGGAACGTGGTGCTCCGTTGTGGACGTGCCTTAAGCTGAGTCCAATGGAGGCAGAGAGGCTGGGGAGGGTCTTTGAGTCTGTGTCATAGGAAGGGAACAGTTTAAACAACCCGGGATGTTTGGTCCAGAGAAAAATGGACTCAATCTGGTGTCTGCCTTCCAGAATCTGAAGGGCCATTGTCTGGAGCCAGGCTTAGCTTTGTTCTGCCTGGCCGCCAGGGTCCAGGAGGAGCCCTGGCTGGGGGAAGCTGGGAAGAGGAAGATGTAGGCTTGACATCAGTTAGAGACATCCAAAAGGGGAAGGTCTCAGGCCCTCCCTCATTGTTCTCCTTCCTTCTCTGGGCTTATCTCCTCTGTCAAATGGGCATCACAAACATACCCGTCCCTACAAGGTCAGAGTGAGAAAAAATGATGGAAGAATTCTAATGTGCTTTGGAACCCACAAAGTGCTAGATGGTTCTGAACTTTTACTTCCATTGCAGAGCTTCGACTAGCATTTAACAAGCATTAATTAAGCTCCTACTGTTTGTGCGCTGGGTGCTAGGGGGAGATAAAGCTTTTCAGCCAAGACCTAGCCCTCATGGAGCTTGGAATTGAAGAGAGGGATGAGACGAAGTCAGAAATGACCCTGTAGGTGACACAGGAGTCAGTGAGCAAAAGGAAGAACCATGTGAAAGATCAGGAGAAATCGGGGAAGGCTTCCTGGTGTAGGCAGCCTGGCCAAGGCGGGTCTCTACTCCATGGCTCCGAGAAAAGGGCCAAGAAATGAGATGGCCATGGGTAGGTTTCCTTCAGAGACGTGTTGGGCTCTTTCTTTTGATATCGATTCTCACTTTGGGGGTGAAGGAGAGGAGGAGCAAAGTGGCTTAGCTTCTGAGGAAGCCAGAAGGGGAAGAGGGAGCCTGAGGAATGGCGGCTGCTTTTGCAGGGTATCGTTCAAGAAAGGGAGCCTTCTTCCACCCCCTCGGGGCTGCCGTGTTTTTGTGCACCAGGTAGGAAAGATCACAGATTTAGGTCTGGGAGGGGCCTCGGGGGCCATCTAGTTCAATCTAGTCTCATTTTACAGATAAGGAAACTGAGGCTCAGGATAGATTTAGAGCTGGAAGAGATTGGCCACAGCCAATTCACTTACTTGACAGTTGAGGAAAACAGGCCTAGGCACTAACCTGACCTTAACTCATGTGACCATTGGCTGGGGTGGGGGATGGGGTGGGACCCTTCCTAAGACAGAAGCTTTTCCCTACTAGAATATCTAACTTGTTTTCAAGTCATCATCTGGTCAGTGGCCCAGGCTTGAGAGAAGGACTGAGCAAAGCCAGTATGGGCAGTATGGGGCATGGTGTCCACATACACCCCAAGGTCCCCATCACCCGAGTACACGTCTGCAGGGCCCCAGGGTGGCCGGAGAGCAGGACAGTGACTCCATCTGGACCCTTCCTCTGTCTAGAATGTCGTGCCACTGTCCCTTTCTCCTTTGCCTTTCTCTGCCCCGAATCACTTCTGAAAAGCACAGTCCATTCACACAAGCCCCATGCTCTGCCCCAGGGACTCTAGGAAGTCAGGGCTAGAAGGGGCCCTCCTCATCTTAGCTGCCAGGCTTCTGAGGCCTGGGGAGGGGGAAGTAACTCACCCAAGGCCACACAAGTACTAAGTAGCAGAGCAGGGGCTCAGACCTACACCCAGTGCTCTGCCCATTGCACCACACTGCCCTTTCACATCTGATGTCCCAAATTGTCTCCTTTTGCCGCTCTCCAGAACGTCCCTTCTCTGACAAAGATAGAAGCAAAAATGGACATACTTCCAGCAGATCCCAGACACTCACCCCTCTTTCCTTGCCTTTCTCTCTCTCTCTCTCTCTCTCTCTCTCTCAACTTGCTATAGTCCAAAACTTGAGCCGCTAGAAGCCAAAGCCCACTACTAAGTCTTTTTTGTCTTCATATCCCAGCACCCAGCACAGTGCCTAGCACACAGCAGGTGTTTAATAAATGCCTGTTGTGCCTAGCACACAGCAGGTGTTTAATAAATGCTTGTTGATCTGCAGATGGTTGAGGGCCGGAGTTGTAACAAGGGTGGGGCAAACAGAGCTTTGCCCTAGGGTACTAGCTCACATCTGTGGGAGGCATGCTGTCTCCCCAAGAAGTCCCTGTAAGGGTGTAGAGGGAGTCACAGACTGCTGTCGGTCTGCCAGGGGTACAGGATAGACTCGGTGACAGGCAAGTCCCCTCCTAGTGGGGCTTCCCCCAGACTCCTCACCCCAGCTTAGCTTGGGCTGGAGTGTAAAAGTCCTAGTTACAGCTTGATGGAAGACAGATGCGTGGTCTGTCTCTGGACCTGTCCTCAAAGCTTTTCCAGCTTGAGAAGACCTCCTGGGCTTTGGCCTCCAAGGACCCAAGTTCACTTCCAGGCCATGACAGGACTTCAGCACAGGACTTTAGTGGAGGCCCAAAATCCCAATAAACTCTCCCTGACTTCATTCCTCTCCCCCCTCCCTCCAGCTCATCCATCTGGAGGCTGCTGTTCCCCCTGCCCCAGGCCCACTGCCCCTCACCCCTCATCCCTCTGCTGTGCCCTTGGGTGGGGGAAGGGGGCTCTTCCTGGATGTTCAGAGCAGCAGCTTTCGCTGCACCAAGATAGCTCCTTGTCTTCATGCAATAATTGGAATTTCAAGGTTCAGACACCCCAGGGGTTGGGGGAGGGGGATAGCCATCAGGGAGGATGAGGAGGGACAGTTCTCTCTCTCCTCCTCCTCCAGGAAGCCCTCCATCCTGTCCCCTTCCTCTTTTATTAACGAACTTCCAGTCGGATGTACAGTTTATATGATGTGACAATTTTATTTGTAGTTGCTGATGGGTAGTATCCGCTGTTCTCTTACCATCGAGGTGTAGGAAAACCAACAGCCAACAGCATTGTATTGAATTAAAAACCAAACAGCTATTTGAGAACCTGTCTGCGTGTCTGTCTGAGGTTCGCTCTGGAGTTGAGGCGGCGAGCCCATGGAACGATTCCCTGCCTGAGTCCTTTACTTACAAGCCTTCTCCAACTCCCAGCAGTGATGGGTCCCTAGGACAGAGGGGAAATGGGGTGTCTGTGGTGGGAGAAAGGCCTGCCAGGACTCCCCCTTCCCTGGCCATTGCCTTTACAGGAGGTGGAGACTTCACCATCAGCCTTTCTCTCTCAGAGGATGCTAGAGGAGCTGGGAAGGACCCTGGAGTCCATCCTTCTCACTTTACAGAAAAAGAAACTGAGTCCCAGAGAGCTCAAATGATTTGCCCAAGTCACACCAGGAGTAAAATGGGAAGCTGGGATTTGAACACATTTTGGGGTTCAAAATCCTAGGCCCCCCTCCCACTGTGCCTGGGTCAATTGGCTGCTCCTGTGGGTGGGAGTCTGTGTTTGGTTCTGGGAGGAAGAGAAGGAGAAGGTCCAGACTTCTGGAGCTGCTGGCCTCAGCTTGGAACACAAGATGATGCTCATGAAAAACCTTGGGTGTGTAAGGTCTAAGGCTCCAGGAAGGCAGAGGAAGGAGTTGGGGCCCACAGGGGTCGCCAAGGAAGGTTTCCTGAGACCAAGAGGGAAAGGCTTGGGCTTTGAAGGAAAAAGAACTGCTCCCTCAGACTGACATGGGCAAATAAAATGTCAGATCTGGGAGGAACCTCAGAACAGGGGATGGCAGACCTGTGAAGGGCCTCAGAACAGGGGATGGCAGAGCTGGGAGGGGCCTGAAAACAGGGGATGTCAGGGCTGGGAGGGGCCTCAGAACAGGGGATGTCAGACCTGGGAAGGGCCTGAGAACAGGGGATGGCAGACCTGGGAAGGGCCTCAGAACAGGGGATGGCAGAGCTGGGAGGGGCCTGAGAACAGGGGATGTCAGGGCTGGGAGGGGCCTCAGAACAGGGGATGTCAGACCTGGGAAGGGCCTGAGAACAGGGGATGGCAGACCTGGGAAGGGCCTCAGAACAGGGGATGGCAGACCTGGGAAGGGCCTCAGAACAGGGGATGGCAGAGCTGGGAGGGGCCTGAGAACAGGGGATGTCAGAGCTGAGATCTTAGAGTGCATCTTGTCAAGAGTGAGAGGAGCTTTTACAGACCCAACCCCATCATTGTACAGTTAAGGGAGCTGAGTCTTGGAAGGGATTTGCACGAGGTGTCACAGCTAGTGAATGCCAGCCGAGATCCCAAGGGCCCTCCCAGTTGTGACAGACCCTTCCACTAACTCTAACTGCCCTTCTGGGGTTGGGCTAGAGTGAAGAGGCCCCCCTCCCTCCAGCTGCTCCCCAGCTCCATGAGGGAGGCCGTGGTATCCGACTACAGCTGTGGAAAGTGGGGCAGGGAGGAGGTCCCACCCGGCCCACAGGGATCCCTAACCACCCTCTGGCAGCCTTAGGAGGATGGCCCAGGGCTGGCTCTTTCATTCCCACCTAGAGCACCTGGGAGAGACAAGCCCATGGATTTGCAGGCTCCTTTTGCCCTCAGGTGTTGGTCTTTGAGGGTCTCCTCTCCGGGCTGGTCCAAGCCTGTGAGTAATTAAGGAGACAAAGAGGGGGTGTGGGGGGGAGGGGAATTGAAGGGGAGGGGGTTGACTTCAGAGACATTGTTCACACACAGGGGCTAATTTCATGCTTTGCTAGTGTTAGATTGGGGGGGCAGCGCTGAGAGCTCAGCAAATGCAGCACCCCCCCACCTCCTCTGCCCCTAAGAGGAGAATAAGGCCTAGAGACAGCCAGTGATGTGTTCAAGGTCACACAGCTTGGTGAGTGACACGTGGGGATGCACAGGTCTTGGGGCAGGCTCAGCTTTAGGCTCAGGCCTGTTCTGGGGCTAGGTCTCCATCTGATAGAAATAGGCATGACACTGAAATGCAGGTATCGGGGCAATTTATTATGATTGAGGACTCCGAAGGAATTGGTAAATGCTCCTGGCCAGGAGCGGACTCCGCCCTCCTCTAGGAAGAGGGAGTGGGGAGTACAGGAGTGAGACTGACTTTATTCTGTTAGACTGACGTAGATTGATGTACCATCGGCTCAGTACTTCCCTTCAGAGAACAAATTGGTCTGCTCTCTTCTGGGTTACAATCTTCCCTACATGCCCCTGGCATGTTCTCTCCTTGATATGTACAAGCGTGTTCCCCCTCCCTCATCATATGTCCCATGTTCAAAAATGGCGGAAAACTCCTCCCTGTGGGTATGTGAGGTAATATCCAATTAGCCAATTAAGCATGCCATTTGACCCAGTTTTCTCTTCAACTCCAACCATCTCCTGGCCAGTTTAGACCAGTTTTCCTACATCCTGGATAGCATCCTGAATCTGTGGTTTCTGCAAAATCACAAGCTTTATTCCCATTGGCTGGGGACCCTCATCCTGGTTAATTTTTACTCCTTCTTTGTTTCAGCTGACAATTAATTATTCTGTGGAACTCAACTCTTCTGTGGAAACCTAACTTTCCCTAACTTTTACCCATCTCTCACACATCTCTGTGGGTTCCCACTACCTGAGGAGAGATTATATCCCGGGGCCTTGGTCTGGGCTGCCTAAGAGTAATAGCTGACATTTCTGTAGATTTGCAAAACCACTTCGAGGTGAGGTCACCACAATCCGGTGAAATGGGGCCTGTTATTGTCATCTATATTTTATAGATGGGGAAACTAAGACATGGTGAGGTAAAAGTGACTTGCCCAAGGTCACCTGGCCAGTCAGTATCTGAAATAGGATTTAATCTTGGGATTTCTGCCTTCAAGGCTGGTGCTCTGTCCCCTACGGGGAGGCAGTGTGGTACTGGGGGTGGCCCCTTGGACTTGGGGGCTTACATCTTGCTTTTAATACTGACTTGGCCATGTGACCCAGGGTCAGTCACTTAACCTCTCTAGGTGTCAGGCTCCTCCTGTGTACTAGGATCAAATGAGGCATAAAGGCTATAGGAATATTCAGCTGTGGCCACTCTCAGGCCTCACTCCTCAGAGGCATCTGGAGGCACTCCTTGTTGTTTTTGGTCTCCAACCTTGTCTGGGAATTGTCCCCTTGGCGGAATTGTCTCAGACATTTAGAGGTTAAATGGTTTGCCTAGGGCCATGAGCATCGGGATCCTGGATAGACACAGAGATGATCACCAGCAAAAGGTGGAGCCTATCTGCTGGCTCTGACAGCATTTACCATGAGGTTGACAGCTCCCACAGCTGTGGGATGTGTGATTGTTATAAGCTCCCACAGAGTTTATGTAAACTCACTGAATTTCTCTCTCCCCCCCTGTCCCCCTCTCCCCGTCTCCCCCCCCTCTCTCTTCCCCTCTCTCTTCCCCTCTCTCTTCCCCTCTCTCTTCCCCTCTCTCTTCCCCTCTCTCTTCCCCTCTCTCTTCCCCTCTCTCTTCCCCTCTCTCTCCCTCTCCCTCTCCCTCTCCCTCTCCCTCTCCCTCTCCCTCTCCCTCCAGTAGATTAAGGCAAATACAGATAAAGTGACTTGCCTAGGGTCCCACACCCAGTAAGAGCCTGAGGCTGCATTTGAACTCAGGCCTTCCTAACTCCAGACCCAGCACTCTATCCACTGAGATACCTGTTACCTCCTCCCTGGTCTATATCTTTTCATAAATACTCTGGAGATATCATACTCAAGTTGTCTCTGGCTTTCTCAGGGTTTCCTACAGTTCTGATAATGTCATGCCCCTGCTCCAGAACCCATAGCGACTCCCTATTGATACAGCATTTCACAATCTGACTCTCACTTGCCTTTCCAACCTAATTTCAACGAATTCCCCATCACATACTCCAAGTTCCAGCTAAATTGGCTTCCTTGCTAGTCTTCATACATAACACTCCATTCCCCATCTCTGTGCTTGGCTGCCCCCTTTGGCCGCCAAGTTCTTCCCTTCCATTTCTGCCTCTTGGGAACTCTGGCTCCCTTCAAGGCTCAGCTTCAGGGCCCCCTCCCCGAAGAGGCCTTCCCTGACCCCTCCTGTTGTTAGCTCCTCTTCCCTCTCCCACCCCCTGTCCTGGTCTTACGTACCGTTGATGATACCTCTTATGCCATTCTTCCCCCATAAACCGTTGCTGGCCATGGATTCAGCCACCATCTGAGCCCACCATATGTCCCTCCATTTACCTCTGCATCACTCATCATTTGCACTTTTCAGCCACCGTGGTTCTTCATGATTTGTAGCCATACAATATCCCCAAAGGAAAACTGGTGTGGAAAAAGGTGGTTTTTAGCGCCAGCCTGGCATTGCTGAAACTTCTGACCAATTTTCCAAGTGCAATCCATCTTGCTCGGCTCTCGCCTACTTTTCCATTCTGGGCCCAGTTCATTGCCCATCTGCAGTGTCTGTTCAAAATGTATGCACTGAATCCAGACAGCTTCAAAAGTAACAGCGAATTTATTATAAACTGAAAAGGAAGCGCACGTTGTACATAATAGAGATTCACAGTTTTGGGGACGGTCCTCATTATCTACTCTGCTTTGTATATGGGAACGCTCATTTTATTTAGAGCCTGTTAGGTTCAGAATGAAAAAAAATTTACATGTGGTGAGAGGAAGGGCCAGGAGAGTACCAACTTTGAAGAGACCAACAGTTGAGAGATGGACATGTATAGACACTATCTGATATGTTTGCTATTCCAGAACAATATGGCGGGCTGGGAACCATTTAGCTAGGGAGCCTGAGCCAGACAACCAATGGCCAAATCAAGAATATCTTGGAGCCTTGAGCTCATAGATTCAGAGACACCCTCAATTTGCCAACTGTAAGACTGGTTTGGTGGTTAAAGGGCCAATCACTGAGCTACAATAGGCATCCTTCATCCACCTTATGTGACTGACCCTGCGTGGTGCCTACACACGCTTCTCACCAGTCATCAGTCAGTAAGGTTCATTTCTTCACATGCTCACAGGTTTGGGGTGCCCCCCCCAGTAGGGCTGCACCCTACTAGTGGATCACTTTGATGACTTTAGGAACAACGGTCATGTTTCCCCTTGAGACCCCATTCCCATGGCTACCTTCCCCCTCCCCCACACTGTACTTCCTTAAGGTTCATCGAGCAGACTTGCTCAGAGGATTCTCCCCCCTGGGGGCTCCCCGTGCCCTGGTTCCTTGTGTCTGAACACAAATGGGAATTCTCTCTGGCTGCCCCCCCAGGCCTGGAACACTCTCCCTCCTCTGTTCCTGCTCCTGACCTCCCTGGCTTCCTTTAAGCCCCAAATAAAATCCCACCTTCTACAGGAAGCCTTCCCCAACCCCTCTTCATCCCAGCACCTTCCCTCTGTTGAGGGCTTCCTATTTATCCTGTTGGTAGCTTGCTTTAAAGATGTTTATATGCATGTTGTCTCCCCCATTAGACTGCAAGCTCCTGGAGGGCAGGGGCTGTCTTTTCCTCTTTTTTGTCCCCAGCACTTAGCACAGGGCCTGGCACATGGTAAGTACTTAATAAATGCTTACTGGTTGATTGGCTCACCAGTAACTGGAGTCTGCCATGGACCACAGAGATAGATTATTCTAGTCTACAGTGACTAACTTGGATCCCAGTGGGGCAGCTCTTTGACCAGATTCTAAGGGAATCAGAGGGGTTGGAAGTAACCCCCGATCTTTAGGGCAAACAAGGGTAAAAGGCGTGGGAGAGAAAGTTCTTGACTGGCAGAAGAAAACACTAGCCTCCTCCTAGCTCTATGGCCTCAGGGAAGATGCCCATTCTCTCTGGGCCTTGGCTTGCTCCTGGGCGCACTGAAGGAATGTAAGGAGGTAACTTCCAGGGTCCCTGCCAGGCCAACCTTCCTTTCTCCATGATAGATCAACCTCGATGACCCTCAGGCCCTGGCAGAGAGCGCTGGTCTGGCTTGGCCTCTGGGCTGACGTCTGGAGTGGGGGACTGGACATTTACAATGCTTGTGCTCAAGTATTGAGACCATGAGCAACAGATTCCCTCCCCCCTGCCCAGGTTCCAGCATCTTCTGGGAAGGGGACACTGACTCACAAGCAATCATCACTTGTTGTGGTCACTGTTTGCAGAGATGTTCTAGCAGCCCCAAAAGGTAAAGAAGGAGTGCCAAATGGAGGCGGGAGGAGGGGTTAGCCCCTCTCTGGGTTCTGGGGGGTCCTTAGAGGTCACTCAGGCTGACCCCCTCATTTTACAGAAGAGGAAACTCGGGTTCAGAGAGAAGCCTCGATTTATAGTTGAAAGGGAACTTCCAGGCATTCAACCCAATGCTATCAGCTGTACAAAGGAGGCTTGGAAAGGCCTAAGTGACTTGGCCAAAGTCCAGAAAGTGAGGAACCTAACAACACAGAATGTGAGAGCTGGGAGGGAGCTTAGAACAGGGAATGTCAGGGCTGGAAGGGGCCTTAGAACAGGGGATATCAGAGCTAGGAGGAGCCTTAGAATAGGGAGTGTCAGAGCTGGGAGGGAGCTTAGAACAGAGAATGTCAGGGCTGAGAGGGTCCTTAGAAGAGAATGTCTGAACTGAGCAGTGGTACGCTGGAACCAACTCACAGGGGCTCACAAGAGCCAATGTTAAGCTCTCAATGTGAGCATTTACACCTCACAAATGCTACAAATCAGGGCTTGTTTTATTGTTTTGTCAATTGTCTAGACTTAAGAAAATTACAAAGGAAATCATGCAGGTTAAAGTCAAAGGCGTCTCAGCACACATTTTCCCCCTCCAAGAGCTGGTTGTTAAACACTTACCAGCACTCTCCTGGCCAGAATGAACCTTAGAACATGTCGGAGTTGAAGGTGTTCTTAGAACAGAGTGGGCAGGATGTGGGAGGAACCCCCATGGCTATTTCCGCTCTTCTCACCACTCCCTCTTCTTACCTTGGCCTCTTGGCATCCTTACTTTCTCACCTTCCTTCAAGACTCAACTCCGGGGCCACCTCCTACCAGATGAAGCCTTTCCTTATCTCCCCCGTCTCTGGTTAGCATTCTCTCCACCTTCAGATAATCATGAATTGACTTATCAGCACACTCACGTGCACCCTCGGTAAAATAGAAGCCTCTAGAGGTCGGGGGCTGACTTTCCTTTTGTCTCTATCTCCCTGGACTCCAGTACAGCTCTTGGCACGTAGTATGTGCTTTATAACAAATGTTTGTTGAATTAGAGATCATCTCATTTTGCTGTTGAGAGAATTGAAGCCCAGAGACTGTAAGCTCCTCGAGGGCAGGGATTGTCCTTTGCCTCTTCTTGTATCCCCAGCACTTAGCGCAGTGCCTAGTACAGAGTAGGCGCTTAATAAATGTTTGTTGAATGACTTCCTCCTCCAACCAGCATTAAGGAGGAGGAAGATTCAACTTCCCTGGCTATAAATCATGTTGCAACCTGCTATACTCTTTAATGCTCATGTATATTTCTATCCTTTTGAAATCCTTGTTCGAGTATTTACTTTTATTTTGCTTTGCCTTTGAGTAAGTGATTTCAGATTCAGAGAAGGAAAATAACCTGACAGGAGAGACTTTCCTTGACTCAGGCTGGGGTAGAGGATGACAAACCGATTAGAAAGAGGTTTTCTGCGGTCTTAGTAATCCCCGAGATATCCATGCCTGCTAGACTGTGTCAGGAACCCAGAGAGAGACTTAATAAGGAAACAAGCCGCTAGCCCCGAGCTGTGGAAGGCAGTGTGTTTGTTCAGCCCGCACCTGGCTATAAGAGAACTGAATGGCGAGGGTCGATGTAGAACGGGGGAAAGAACCTGGAGTCAAAAGACCTCGGTTCGAATCCTGCCTCTGTCCTTTACTCTCAGGATGACTTTGGCTCAGTTTCCCTCTGGAATAATTGGAGTCTAGGGCCTCTTCCAGCTCTGCATCTCTGAGGCTGTGACTTGAGGCAGAGTGGGCGTTGCACGGACTCCAGGTCTAAAGTCCAGCCGGGGTCCTCAGCCGCCCTGGCTCCCTGACCTGGAAAGAGAGCAGGGGTCTTCTCTCTCTTTTTTTTCTCTTCTTCACCTATTAAGTAGTGGAATTGTGCACAGGCTGCCTGGAGTGACAGCGGGGGGAGGGAAGGAATCTGCCTGAAACATTCTTTCGGTTCGGGTTTGTTTGTTTGTTTTTTAAGAAAAGAGAAACTTCTCCCATCAGCACTTTTTGTGTCAAACTGAATTCATGAATTTTAAGCCGGCTAACAGTCATGAATTTGGTATTAATCCTTGTGTGATTAGGCGCCACCACCATTGTGGTCCTGGTGAAAATGAGAGTCTGGCTGGGCGGCATCGGTGGAGAGGAGGCTTCCCTAGAGCCGGCAGCCTGACCTAAGACTGCCGTTGCCGTGGCAACAGGAGGGCTCCAGGGGGATGGAGAGGAGGAAGGGGGAGGAAGGCAGCAGGAGGGGAAGGCGCTGGAGAAGAGGAAGCCGCGCCACACTACAGCAGGTCCGGGGACGCCCTGGGACCACCTGGCGCACAGACCAGAGACAGGCATCTCTTTTCTAGCACCTCCTCCTCTGGCCTTGGAGAGAGTGAGAAAAGCAAGCCTTTCACCCCCAGCACGTTGGGGTCAGCGAGGGCAATGGCCCCATTCAGAGAGCACCTCAGAGCTTAGAAAACGCGGTCCTTAGAATACCTTCCGCACCCTAAGCTGGCAGGGCAGGGATGTGGACGCACAGCACCCGACTCAGGTGCAGGAACAGTGGATTTGGAGGCCAGCAGCCTGGGTTCCTGGGACTGTCACAGCTCCAGAGCTGGAAGGGACCCCAGAGGCCATCTAGTCCAACGCCCTGATGTTACAGAGGGGGAAACTGAGACCTAGAGGAGTGACATTGAACCCAGGTCTTCCTGGTGCCAAATCCAGCACTCTACCCACTAAAGGCAGGGATTGTCTCTTAGATCTGTGTCTTCCATGCCAAGAGCAGGGCCTGGCACCTGGTGGGCACCAGGACAGGTTTGTAGTTATTAATGATGATGGCAGTGCTGGCAAGTGGGCAATAAAGGGTGAGTTTGTGGGGTACAAGCAGGCGGTGAGCACTAGAGAACTTCCAAAAGGGGTGCTCCTGGGTTCTGCAGGGGCTAGGGAGGGGGAACTCTGGGGCTCACACGAGCCACCATCTGTATGAGTGGCGGTTCCAGTGCCCGAGGTGTTTGGGACTCCCAATTCTACTGCCCTGCCCGCCCATCAAATGCCCCTTCTGGAAAGCCTTCCCACAGCTCCCTGACCCACGTCCTTCAGCCTCTGCTCAGCTCTCTCTCTTTCTCTGCTCTTGGAGTTTGGGGGAAGAGTTCATTTGTTCATGCCTCATCATCCTCTTTTTCTCTCCTCCCTCTCCTCTTTCTCTTTCTCTTCTCTTCTATCTCCTCATTTTTCCTCCCCCGGATCACATTTTTCTTTACCTTTTTTAGTGTACCTTCCCAAGCTTTCTCCCCCTTTATGCATTTCCCTTTGCCTTCCTTCCTCTCCCCATTCTTTATCCTCCCCCTCCCCTTCCCCCATTTCTCTCTCTTTGTAGCTGGGTCCCTCCCTTTCCCATATCCTGGCCCCCAGACTGCTTTCTGCCTCTCTCCTGCACCTTCGTTCTCACTGACCTTTTTGCTGTGGCTTTTTCTTTCTGTCTCTCATCTCACACCTCCCACTCTCCCCCAATCTGTGTTTCACCAGCTTCTCCCTCTCTTCCCATCACCCTCCCTTCAGCGTCCATCTCTGTCCCTTCCTTTTTCTTTGTCTCCTCTGACCCACTGGTATCTCTCCTTTTCTGTGTCTCTGTCTCCCTGGTGACCCGATGATTTTTCCCTCTTTCTTCACAGTCTCCCCATCTTCTCAGCTCACTTCCCCACAGACTTGAGTCTTCAGTGGGGTCTCTCAAAGGTCTCAGTTTGGTCCTGGTCTCCCAATATGCTGTCAGCCTTAGGTCTGGTGAGATGCCCCTAATCTCCACCATCCCAGCACCAGCCCAGGGCAGAAAGGGACTCTGAGTGTTCATCAAGTCCATCCCCCTAAGAGCCTCCCATGTAACCCGTGTGTCTATTCTGACCACAGGGGGGAAGGCTCTTCCTCAGGCTGGGGGATGGAAGGAGCTGGCACCTGCATCACAGCATCTTTCAGGTCCCACAGAGAAGGGCTGCATGCAAGGTTACAGGCAGCATCCCAGAACAGAGGAGATGGGGCATCAACTTAGGGGTGGGGCAGAACCTCAGAGGCTGTGCAATCCAACCTCCTCTTTGGGCAGAAGAGGAAACAGGCCCAGAGAGACTTAGTGAAAGGCACAGTACCTGGCAGAGCTGGGGTTCTGAGGCACATCTGTATGTCTCCATTCCCTTCTCTCTCCCCATCCAGATCCATGGCCTCCAAATGGACTGCCCTTTGCACTGGCCTGAACTTCCTCCCTTGGCAGGACAGATCAGATGGGTGTGTAGGATGAGGGAGGGTATGAGGAGCCTCAAAGGCAGATAAATGCTGAGCCACTTGTAAAAACCACCGGCTCCTTGGCTCTGTGTCGAAGACTCATGAATCACCCAGGGGCTGACCAGAGGGACGCTTAGGCTGAGACTGACCAGAGGTCCAGGGCTGCAGCCCTTCTCTGGGGGACCCGAAAGATGCTCTGAATGCCCCAGAGCAGGAGCCAGCCCCCCACACAACCCCCAGGATGGACCCTCCCCCGGATCTGAATAGACACATGTGTCACCTGGGAGACCTTCAGGGCATATTTGTGCAGTGTTGTCTGGGAGTGTTCACTGTGGGGTAACATGCTGGGATGAACACAGCACTGGGACAAAGAGATCTGAGTTCAAATCCAGACTCTTCTGTTTCTTACCCACATGGCCTCGGGAGACACAATTTCTCTGACCTTCAGTTTTCTCCTGGGTAAAATGAGAGAATTGAACTAAGTGATTTCAAAGACCCCGTCCCAGCTCTGACATCCCCTGTTCTAAGCTCCCTCTCAACTCTGACATTTTCTATTCTAAGGCCCCTCCTAACCTGACATCCCCTGTTCTAAGCTCCCTCCCAGTTCTGACATCCCCTGTTCTAAGCTGCTTCCCATCTCTGACATCCCCTGTTCTTTTTTTTTTAAATGCAATTTATTTATTTAACATATTTGGTTTTCAGCATTGATTTTCACAACAGTTTGAATTACAAATTTTCTCCCCATTTCTGCCCTCCCCCCCACTCCAAGATGGCTTATATTCTGGTTGCCCTGTTCCCCAGTCAGCCCTCCCCTCTATCACCCCCCTCCCCTCTCATCCCCTTTTCCCTTCCTTTCTTGTAGGGCAAGATAAATTTCTACGCCCCATTGCCTGTGTATCTTATTTTTTAGTTGCATACAAAAACTTTTTTTGTTTTTGAACATCTGATTTTAAAACTTTGAGTTCCAAATTCCCTTCCCTCTTCCCTTCCCACCCACCCTCCCTAAGAAGTTGAGCAATTCAACCTAGGCCACACATGTATTATTATGTATAACCCTTCCACAATACTCATGTTGTGAAAGGCTAACTACATTTTGCTCCTTCCCAACCCATCCCGCTTTATTGAATTTTCTCCCTTGATCCTGTCCCCTTTCCAAAGTGTTTGTTTTGATTACCTCCACCCCCATCTGTCCTCCCCTCCATCAACCCCCCCCCCTTTTATTTTTTTTTTATCTTCCTCCCTCTTCTTTCCTGTGGGGTAAGATACCCAACTGAGTATGTATGGTATTTCCCCTCAGGCCAAATCTGAAGAGAGCAAGGTTCACTCATTCCCCCCTCACCTGCCCTCTCCCCTCCTCCCATAGAACTGCTTCCTCTTGCCACCTTTATGCGAGATAATCCACCCCATTCTATCTCTCCCTATCTCCCTCTCTCAGTATGTTACTCTCTCATCCCTTAATTTCATTTTATTTCTTTTAGATATCTTCCCTTCATCCTCAACTCACCCTGTGTCTGCTCTCTCTCTTTTACATATATATATACACATACATGCACATACACATAGATACATACATACATACATACACATTCACTTATATATATACATAAACATATATATATATAGGCATATATATATATATATATGCATATTCCCTTCAACTACCCCAATACTGAGGTCTCATGAATCATACTCATCATCTTTCCATGTAGGAATGTAAACAAAACAGTTCAACTTTAGTAAGTCCCTTGCAATTTCCGTTTCTTGATTACCTTTTCATGCTTCTCTTGATTCTTGTGTTTGAAAGTCAAATTTTCTATTCAGTTCTGGTCTTTTCACTGAGAAAGCTTGAAAGTCCTCTATTTTATTGAAAGTCCATATTTTGCCTTGGAACATGATACTCAGTTTTGCTGGGTAGGTGATTCTAGGTTTTAATCCTAGCTCCATTGACCTCCGGAATATCGCATTCCAAGCCCTTCGATCTCTTAATGTAGAAGCTGCCAGATCTTGGGTTATTCTGATTGGGTTTCCACAATACTCAAATTGTTTCTTTCTGGCTGCTTGCAGTATTTTCTCCTTGATCTGGGAGCTCTGGAATTTGGCAACAATATTCCTAGGAGATTTCTTTTTGGGATCTATTTGAGGAGGCGATTGATGGATTCTTTCAATTTCTATTTTGCCCTGTGGCTCTAGAATATCAGGGCAGTTCTCCTTGATAATTTCCTGAAAGATGGTATCTAGGCTCTTTTTTTGATCATGGCTTTCAGGTAGTACAATAATTTTTAAATTATCTCTCCTGGATCTATTTTCCAGGTCAGTGGTTTTTCCAAGGAGATATTTCACATTGTCTTCCATTTTTTCATTCCTCTGGTTCTGTTTTATAATATCCTGATTTCTCATAAAGTCACTAGCTTCCACTTGCTCCAATCTAATTTTTAAAGTAGTATTTTCTTCAGTGGTCTTTTGGACCTCCTTTTCCATTTGGCTAATTCTGCCTTTCAAGGCATTCTTCTCCTCATTGGCTTTTTGGAGCTCTTTTGCCATTTGAGTTAGTCTATTTTTTTAAGGTGTTGTTTTCTTCAGTGTATTTTTCAGTATTTTTTTGGGTCTCCTTTAGCAAGTCATTGACTTGTTTTTCATGGTTTTCTCGCATCCTTCTTATTTCTCTTCCCAATTTTTCCTCTACTTCTCTAACTTGCTTTTCCAAATCCTTTTTGAGTTCTTCTATGGTCTGGGGCCAGTTCATATTTTTCTTGGAGGCTTTGGTTGTAGGCTCTATGACTTTGCTGTCTTCTTTAGGCTGTATGTTTTGGTCTTCTTTGTCACCAAAGAAAGAATCCAAAGTCTGAGACTGAATCTGGGCGTGTTTTTCGCTGCCTGGCCATATTCCCAACCAACTAACTTGACCCTTGAGTTTTTCAGTGGGGTATGACCTGCTTGTAGATTACAGAGTTCTATGTTCTACGTTTGGGGGGGAGGTGCCAGCTCTGTCAGAGCCGCACTCCTCCTTCCCCAAGGACCCCCAGTCCAGACTGGGCTCAGATCTTCGGCAGGCTGTGCACCCTGCTGTGATCCGCCACTTAATTCCTCCCACCAGGTGGGCCTGGAGCCGGAAGTAACAACAGCTGTAGCTGCCCCACCTCCGCTGCCCCCGGGGCTGGAAGCCGAACCGCGAACTCCTTCCACTCCCGCAGCTTTTCCCACTAACCTTCTCCGCAGTCTTTGGTGTTTGTGGGTCGAGGGGTCTGGTAACTGCCGCAGCTCACATATTCAGGGCGCTAGGGCCCCCTCCGCCCGGCTTCTGGTCTGGATCGTCCACGCCGCTCAGGCTGGGCTCTGCTCCACTCCGTTCCCAGCTCCCAGCTCCGTGTGGAATAGAGCTCACCCAGAGACCATCCGGGCTGTCCTCGGCTGGAGCCCTGCTTCCCTCTGCTGTTCTGTGGGTTCTGCCGTTCTAGAATTGGTTCAGAGCCATTTTTATAGGTTTTTGGAGGGACTCGGGTAGGGAGCTCACTCTAGTCCGTGCTTACCAGCCGCCATCTTGGCTCGACATCCCCTGTTCTAAGCTCCCTCTCAGCTCTGACATCCCCTGTTCTAACCATTTTAAGTCCCTTCCACTTCTAATATGCATGTTCCAAGGTTCCTCCCAGCTCTGATTGTCCCCAGTCTCAGGACTGAGCAAAAGAATGAAACCCCGTTTAGACTTAGTACAGACAAGCCACCTCCTCTTGCAAAGTGCATTTATTTTAATAAAGTGGCTTCACCTGGGTGCTCCTGTGCCAATACAAGCCGTGATGGATTGCAACACTTTGCTCATTGTGGCCTGGAAATAACCACTGCATCTCAAGCCCTGAGCGGGTTCCGTGATGCTTGGCCTGGCCCAGCCCTCCCCGCACACTGCAGCTGCTGCTTTTCTCTGCCTTCTGAACATCAGCTGGGCCCTGGAGGCTGTCCCCCACCCCCCACAGCAAAGCCGAGCTGTAGCTGTACCAGGGGTCTCCCCACCAGACTCCCTCTCCTCCTGACTCTGCTGAGCGGCCTCCACAGGGAGACTCCTGGTGTCTTAGCTAAACTGTCTATCTCCCCCCATCCTCTACACATACTGCAGACCATCAGAATGTGCGGTAAAATGAGCACGCTCTAATTATGTGGCCAAAATCATGAAACTTGCTTGTGAAAAACATGACTCACATCTGTTGACGAACTGTGCTTCCAATGTCAGTTTTGGAGATTCAGCAGATAGGGGATTACAGCTGTGTATGTTTACATAAACACACGTATACGTTAAAAAGCAATCATCTTAAAAGCTGTAATTGGGTGAAAAGAATTTAAGACACATCAATGAGAGATCGTAGAAAATCTAGAAGCACAATCGACGAGAGATTGTTTGGAAAATTTAAGAGGAAAGCATTGAGGAAAATAAATCATTATTGAATAAAACAACGAGGAAAGGTGAATATCGATACCAAAAAAATTAGTCTGGGTCCATAAACTACGAAGGATGGGGACGTATTCCTGACCAAAAATTGGCCGACTTATCCTAGACCGTCTGAGCTGGGAGGGTCTTTAAAATGCGAAACATCAGAGCTGGAATGGGCCCGAGAACACAGCATATGACAGATTATGGAGGCATTTCATTTTTTATAATAAACTTTTATTAGTATATTTTGGTTTTATATCCCCTGAATTTCCCCGTGTATTCCACCCACTCCTACAAAGAGCTATTCCATAGAACAAGGAATTTTTTCAAGAAAAAAAGAGGGAAAGAAAAATTAAAGTGGTTGTTGACAAAACCTGACTACATATGTGTATATATTATATCCTATATCTATACATACACACATAAATATTGTTACATATACATACATATGGTATGTATAGTATATGTATATATAATTACACATATATATGTATAAATGAATTTTCCATACCTCACACCACACATCTTTGCAGAGGAGGGGGAGTTATCCTGTCCTATCTTCTTTGGGGCCGACTTGTTCTTATAATTTCTCAATGCTCACTTTTCATTACTTTGTCCTTTCCGTGTCGATGGTTGGCATCATTATGCACGTTGTTTCCTTGGCTCTGCTGGCCTCTGACGCTGTGCATCAGTTCATAGAAATCTTCCCAGGCTTCTCCGTCTTCATCTTAGTAAGATTCTATTATGCTCATACGTTGTCGATGGGCATCTACTTTATCTCCATTTTCTTGCTACCAAAAAAGGTTCTACTATAAATACAATTAATATAAATCTAAATATAAAGTATGGGGAGGTTCTCTTTATTATTGATCTCCTTGGGGTCTAGCACTGTAATGTTTGTGCCGAAGGGTTTGCATATTTGAGTCACCTTATTGGGATAATTCCAAATTACTTTCCAAAATGGTTGTACAGCTTCACCAACAATGCATCGGTCTGCCTATTTTTCAAAAACTCTTCTAACATTAACTATTCCCATCTTTTGCCACCTTTGGCCAGATGTGGGGTGAAACCTCAGAGTTCTTTTTATTTGAAGAGGGTCCTTAGAACAAAGACAGAGAGAGCTGGGAGGGGCCTTAGAACAGGGAAGGTCAGGGCCGGGAGGGGCCTTAGAACAGGGGATGCCAGAGCCGGGAGGGAGCTTAGAACAAGGGATGTCAGGACTGGAAGGAGCCTTAGAACAGGGGATTTCAGGCTGGTATGTGGGAGGGTAGCTCAAGATCAGAGATCCGTTGAATCCAGCCCTTTTGCCTTACAGACAAGGGACCAGCACATCAAGCTTGTGCTGTATTGGAGCCGAGGGCCTCTGGCTTCTTTCTTCTCTACCGTGGGGCTGGGGAAAGGAGAGGCTTGATCAACCCTCATGTTCCCTATCACTGTAAGTTATTATTATCAGCCCCAGATGTTCCTTTTGCTCATCATCGTCGCTTGTAAAGTACAAATTAGCTGATTAACTTCTGATCACTGACTTCCAACTACTCTCCGTCCTTCATCCAGCAGAGGCCCGGTTTGGAGGGGCCTTGGGAAGGAAAGGGGCCATGCATGCAATTGGAGCTCAACAGAGGTGTTGCTCAGGCCCCCCTCCATCAGAGACAGAGCCAGCCTCTGGTGGAAATAGCAACCACTTGGGAATGCTTTCCCAGCCAGGCACAGTGTGAGACTCCCAGGCTCTCAGCTTCAGGGCACTCCATTAATGGAGATGGAGGCTCCCCGACACATCAGTCCAACTCCATGCAGAAGGATATGTCCTTTGGCACCACAGCCCACCACCTCACTGCCAAAAGGTGTGTGTGTGTGGCAGGGCAGCTAGGTGGTGCAGTGGATACAGCACCGGTCCTGGAGTCTGGAGGACCTGAGTTCAAATCCAGCCTCAGACACTTATTAGCTGTGTGACCCTGGGCAAGTCACTTAACCCCAATTGCCTCTTCAAAAAAAATTAACCAAAAGTGGGAAGCGAGCTCCATCACCAGCCTCCGGCATCTGTTCACGATCCATTGCTCGGACAGGAGCTGTTTTTCTCTTTGCCAATAGAGTGTTCACCTAAGTGTTCTCCCGGGTCTGCTGACCTCCCCTGCAG
Organism: Trichosurus vulpecula; assembly: GCF_011100635.1. NCBI lineage: Eukaryota > Metazoa > Chordata > Mammalia > Diprotodontia > Phalangeridae > Trichosurus > Trichosurus vulpecula. The sequence goes on from NC_050577.1 coordinate 298,296,868, forward strand.
GGCTCATACAGTCTTACTCGATCTCTCTGAATTCTTCATGGTCACTCTCTCCCCTGGCTCAATAGTGTCCCGTCACATTCATCAGCTGCAGCCGGCTCCACCATTCCGCACTTGAGGGCACCACTTTCGTTTCCAACACCTTTGCCATCATGATGTTTTTTGTACAAATGGATCCTTTCTGGGAATCGCCATCCAATACTCCCCTCCATGTGCTCCCAGAGACCAAAAGGCCAATGCAGAGATGATTGCAGCGATGAAGAATGAGGCTTAGAAGCAGGGTGGTGGCCGCGGACGTGCAGGCAGATGGGAAAACGACTTCTGTGTCCCCCTTGTGCCTGAAATGAGCAGGGCTGGCAGCTTTCATTCTGGGAATGTCACCAACTGCCAAAGGACTGTGTGTCCTCTCTGAGCAAAGGGTAATTAGGAGAGAGAGAGAAATTCCCAGAACAATTAGAGGCTTAATGACTTCGAGTGGGAAAGTGTTAACATCTTACCCCAAGAAAAGGCAGAGTCACCTGGCTGCCAGTGAGAAAGGCTGCCAGGCCCCAGGGGTAACCCCAAAAAGGGTTAGAGGAGCCTCCAGGAGGCTCGGTGGCATCAGTCCAGCCAATACTCAGGGCAGTTAGAGGGTCAACTGTGACCTCAGGCTGCACCAGCCAATTGTAGAGATGGGAGGTATCTTAGGATAGACAATGTGAGTGGGGAGGGACTTTGGAACAGGGAATGTCAGGGCAGGGAGCTTAGAACAGGGGATGTCAGAGGTGGGAGGGAGCTTAGAACAGGAGATGTCAGAGGTGGGAGGGAGCTTAGAACAGGAGATGTGAGAGCTTCGAGGGGCCTCAGAACAGAGAATGTCAGAGCTGGGAGGGGCCTTAGAACAGGGGATGTCAGAGGTGGGAGGGAGCTTAGAACAGAGGATGTGAGAGCTGGGAGGGCCCCTAGAACAGGGAATGTCAGAGCTGGGAGGGAGCTTAGAACAGGGGATGTCAGAGCTGGGAGGAAGCTTAGAACAGGGGGTGTCAGAGCTGGGAGGGGCCTGAGAACAAGGAATGTCAGAGCTAAGTGGAAAATGACAGACTGTACAATCTTCACTCTCCAAATGAAGAAACTGAATTCTCAGAAAAATGAAAAGCCATTTGTTTTATCCACCTTGTCTCAGTGAAAAGACCAAGAGGATGGGGAAAGAGCAGAAGGGAGAATGAGAAGCTGGGATCAGAGAACAGATGAATGGGAGAGTCAAGGAATGTGTCCAAGGAGAAGTTTTGGGCATAAAAGAAACAGTTCCCCAGGGATGGAAAGGGATTGGGGGCAGTGTGGTTTGATGGCCAGAGCACGGGCATCCTGGACGCTAATCTTTGCTGTGATGCCAAAGGGCTGGGCGTTCTCAGGTTTCCTGGGACCCAGTAAAGCCACTCCATGGGGTGAAGAAGGGAGCGGCTCAGCCAGGGAGAAAAGAAGAGGCTTTTTACAAACTGATTTGTTTTGCTAACTAGATGCTAAGCTCAGGTATTTCTATGCTGTTGAAGGGCTGAAAGTGGTGTCAAATCCCTCGCCCTGGGACAAGGCCCCAGTTGCCCACCTCTAGTTACAGCTCTGTGCAGAGAGGTCACGGGAGCCCAGAAAGGAAGCTCAGAGGTCACCTAGGAGGAGGAAATGGAAGGCCCAGAGAGGTTAGGCCATTTGTCCAAGGTCATACAAGCAGGCTATGTCCTTCCTGACTCCCAGCTGTCCCCTAACAACCGCCTGCTAAGTCATTTAATCAGCAAACGTGTTAAGCGCTTACTTGGTATCACATGTACCCTGCGAGGCACACAGTGACTGAGGTAGGATTCGAACTCAGCTCTCGGGACTTTACCGAGTTTTCTCCAACACCATGTTAGAGTCTGCCTGGAAAGACAGCTTGCTTGAGGCAGCAAAGCCTCTGGGTCTGGAGTCAGAGGAAGGCTTCAATTCCTTGTCAGCCGGGGAGACTTTGGGCACGGCCTTTGCCCTCTCCAGTCCTGTTCAGTGAGGCAGCCGGGCTCCAAGCTCTTCATGGGGGAAAAGCTCCAGAGGAGACAGGGATCCTGGGGGCTGATTCACCAGCCCAGATGAAGCTGCTAAGCGGCTGTCTCCCTGTCCAAATGTGCCTCATGTCATAAGCAAGGGAAGGGCACGAACAGCGTTAGAGAGAGACAGATTGTTCTGAGGGCCGGAGGGAGGGGGCCGTGAGAGGGCGATGAGAAATAATGTGCTGAAAAGGAGCTGAGTGTCAGGAAAAATGTTCCCACCATGAAGTCTATTAGAGCTGAAAATGGATAGAGATCTGCAGGGAGGTGGGAGACCTCAGCAAGCCGGCCAGCCGAGAGGAGACTGCACGTGGCAAGGCATAGGCTGCTGCACAGAGCAGGGCTGCCCCTGGCGCCCAGAAACCTTCCCCCCCCACCCCCCCCACCCGACCCTCCCCAGAGGGTTAGGGACCATGAGAGCATCGGCCACATGTGACTATTTCAGAGACAGCTTTGCTTCCCAGATTTCTCCAGGGTGGGGGGGTGTCTGTACCTCTGGATCCCCTGAAGGCTGACAGCCTCCCAGGAGGGCAGAGAGAAGGTTCTGAGTCCTCCAGGAGGTGCCTGGCTGTGAGGAAGAGGGCAGATTTCTGTCAGGGAAGGCTTTGTTCACACCTTGGAGGCAGAGAACTCATTGAGGGGAAGAGCCCACCCACTTCAACCTCTTCATAGATTCTGGGCTGGAGGTCAGAGGTCATCTCATCTGCTCTCACTTTGCAGGGGAGGAAACTTAACCTGACAATGTTCAGGTTCTCCTCACCTCTCCCTGGAGAGCCTCCACACTGGCCTCCCTGCCTCCATTCTGTCCAATCCAATGTCATCCCCCTGTCAACAAACTTCACAGTGCCTCCTTATTATACCTGGCCTCAAATCTATGTACCAACCTCTTGTAAAGGGGTTGAGAGAGGAGGTAGGAAGGGGCAGATGTAGGGTTCAATCCCAGGCCGCCTGACTGCCCCATTCAATGCTCCTTTGGGTTGGCCACATTTCCACATGATGCAGTGGAGAAACCAAGGACTGGGGCGGCCAGAGGCATCCGAAGGCATTGTGGGGATTTGAAACCACATCTCCTGATCTGGCTGCCAGGATTCTCCCTCTTCTCCTGCCTGGTGAGAGAGGCACCCCACACACCAGGAAAGTCAATGGACCTTCCGCTCTTCCCCCTGGAAATCGGGGGCCATGGCATACCACGCAGTATAGCTAACCCCCATGTAACTGTGAACTATGCTCCAGTAGAATGCAAACTCCCTTAGGCCAGGGCCTTTGAGTTTGTGTTTTGTTTTTTACTCTCTCTCATAATTAGAACGGCATCCAGCACATTTTTTGGAGTGGTACTGCCATCTAAACCTGTGATTTCTTCAGAATAGGCCACAACGGGAATGGGAAATCCCTCTAATCAGTCAGTCAAGATTTCAAAATATTAAGCTTAATTTTTCCAGTGATCATACATTTATTTTCATTCCTCCTCCCCTAATTGGGGGTGGGGAGAGAAAAACAAAACCCTCTTAAACAAGCAAATGGCCAGCCACATCTAAAAACCACATGCCAGTTCTGCATCTCCGGCAGGAGGCGGGCAGTGGCTTCACGATTCATCCGTCCTCTGGGGTTCTGCTTGGTTACTGCATTCACAAGCATCTCAGCCGAGGCCCTGGGCTGACTGCTGGAGGTATGAGAAAAGAAGGGGAACATTCCCTGCCCTCCAGGAACGTAATTCCATCAGGTTGTGTGAAAGGAAAGTCAAAGGAATGTTTATGTTTCAGCCTAGAGTAAGAGGGAGCCAGTGAGGTTGATTGAGGAGGGGGGTGGCATGGTCAGACCTGTGCTTTGGGAAAGCCCCTTTGGATTGCAGAGGGGAGATTCTAGAAGGAGGGAAGCCAATTAGCTACCGCTAGCATTTACTAAGCACCTACTATGCAGCATTTACTAAGCACCTACTCTGCGTCAGCCACTGTGCTGAGCACGAAACACAATTATTGAATAATTCAGGAGAGGGGCTGAGGGCTTGCCTGATTTGCTCACAGTACCATGGCTAATTCGTGTCAAAGATAGAATTTGAAATGAGGGAGTCTCTGGGGTCCGGCACACATTATTCAATGGATTTTATTGTCTTTTTTTCACAGCTCTTAGATTTCCCCACATCCCCTTCCTTCCCCTCTCCAGGAGAACCACACCTCATAACAAAAAAGGAATTTTCAATGACAAGGGTTATTGATGCTTGAAGGTGGGCAGTGTGAGTATTCTAACACTCTCTAAAACCTGCAAAGGTGTCTCTGAGCCATAGATCAAGTGAAAAACCAACCACCTCTGGTTTCCTGGCTAGTGAGAGATGGCTAAGAAAAGAGCTTCTGAACTTGGCATATTCATCCTCCAGGCGCATTATAATGCTATGGAGCTGAGGTTCCTCCTCTGAGCAGGGCCCTCCTTCCTCCTCTCTCAGGAAGCCAGATATTTCTGATTGCTGCTTACCAGCCACCATTAATTGGGGCATTTGGAACTCCCATAAACTAACAATAGACCTTAATGGTCACTTGGGTTGGTCCTGCTGGGCTCTGAATGACACAAGTGAGCATGGCCAAGGCGATTTAGCTGAATGAGGTGTGCTAAGGGTCTCCTCGATTATCTGGGAGCTGTCCAGTTCTCCAGGGTTTTCCCTCCAGCCAGTGAAACTACAGTCCCCCAGGACCTGCCCTCAAGCCTGGAGCTGTCGGGGTGTAGTGGAAGGAACCGGAGACACGTGGGGTTCAGATCCTGGCATTGCCACTAGCTGTGTGACCTTGGCTAAGTCATTCACCCCTCTGTGGTGGGATGAATCTTTTCTCAGTGGATGTGGTCCATCCTTAGTCCAAGTCCCTTTCCCTCTAGGTCCCTCTTTCCTCACCTACAAAATGAGGGGAGGGCTTGGACTCCATGATCTAAACTATGAATCCATAGTAAACAGGAGGAGCAATATAGCTTTGTTAAGAGGATTTTGCTCAGTAACAATCCTGTTTACAGTTTCATGGTGAATGTGCTGGTCTTCAAATCCAGAAGACCTGAATGACCCTGGGCAAGCTTTGAGCCTCTGCCAGCAGAGATTTTTTATCTGTAAAATGAGAGGATGGGGTTGGTTGCTTCTCCGGTCCCTTTTGGCTCTCAAATTATGGTCCTTGGATCTCCAAGTTCCCTTCATCAGGATGGAATCTCCTCATGAGTAGAGGCTGTTTCATTCTTTGTACTTGTGGCTAGCAGAGTGTCCGGCACGTGGGAGACTCTTGATTGAGTCTGGCCCTCATCTTTACCATGATGTGGATGGACTCAGCGGCCTTCAAGACCCCCACCCTTCCTCCTCTGCCAGCCTTTGCTTTACAAAAGCATTTCTAGGGCTCTTAGGTTGGATTTTTCACAAGCATTTTCTTGGTGTAAGAAAGAAGGCTGCTGGATATGGAATCTGAAGATGTGGGTTCAGGTCCTAATTCTGTCACCTGACTAGTTGTGGGGCCTTACGCAAGTCACTTAACTTCTCGGTCAAAATGAGAAGACTCCCTCAGCTTCACCTCACTAGGGTCTTGGGCGGATCAGATAAGATCACACACGAGAAAGCACTTTGTAGCTAGAAAGCCCTGAACAAGATAAAGGTGCTGGGACCATGGGGAAATAGGCCCTCCAGACAAGAGGCCAGAAGCTGACCACAGTGATAGGAGCTGTCCAGGACAGGACTCGAGGGGTTGGGGCAGAACTTCATCAAATCCCACATTGCCTGAGCTAGAAGGTGCCTCTCAGGAGCCTTTCCTCCCCATCCCCCCAACAAGAAGTCATCCAGATTTCACTTAGAGGCTCCCAGGGCAGGGCAGCCCCCTCCCCCCTCCCCCCTGCAACAGCCAGGCCATCTTGAGGCCAGACTTTCCTGGTTGGGCCGCCCTCCCATTCACTGCTCCTCGTCCCACTCTCTGGGGCCTTATTAATGATGACAGTAATAATATCTGACATTTATGAATCTGCAAACCTGTAAGTGTTTTATGTGTGTGATCTCACGATGATCACAGTAATAGCTCATTCCTCTCAAGGACTTCCAGGATGGCCAAGCCATTCCCTTTCTCCTCCTCTTGCCTCCAGGGGGGCAAGATGGATGGACACAGTTGGAGTTTGGGGAGATTCCCTGAAGCCAGATCTCTGGGGCCAGATTTGGGGGACCCCTCTCAGTTTCCACATCTGGAAAATGAGCGTGTCTGGCTTTCTATCCTCTAAGGTTCCCTTCAGTGTTAGGTCTAGTTTTTTCCTTCCATTCCAGACCACTCGGCTTCAGTGACCCCTCGGCTTCCCCTCAGAACCATCCATGGGGGGCAGCCACTTCACAGCTGTCAAAACAGCATCTGCCCAAGGGGAAGCTTTAAAGTGTCCCCTCAGGTTCTGCATTTGTCCTCTGGGTCTCCCTAGGTTTCCCTTTCTATAAAGGTTTGGACTCAATGACCTCTAAGGTCTTTTCCTACTGATACCCTATAAGCCTTTAAAACTGTCAGAGGAAGAGTCAGAGGGCCCAGGTTCAAATCGTGCTTCTGACATTTACTACCTTGTCTGAACACAGTTTTTTTCCTACCCATCTAACCAGATTTTATTTACCTGGAAAATGTGACAGTGACATCCGAGCAATGACCATAAAAATGGAAAGCAAAAATGGCAACTTGGGGGTGGGGGATGGAGAGGCCCCAAGGTGAGAGGGGCCTCTGCCTCCAGAGAGTTTTTATTTATGGTTTGGACCCAAGCAGATTCCATCTGGTCTAATGTCCTTATTTCAGAGAGGATTAAGCTGAAGCCCAATGAGGGTAAGTGACCTGCCCACGGTCACACAGGTAACAGCAGCAGAGCCAGAATGGGAACCTAGGTCTTCTGCACCCCTTACCCAAGAGCCTCTCAAGGTTCCGCGTATTGGAGATTCCATGAACCGAAGACTGTGAGTCCAGGAAACCTTCGCCTTTTTCAGGGTCCTGCCAAAGATAAAAGGACACTCTTCATTGTGTTGGCTGTCTGCTGTTGCTGCTGCTGTTCAGTTGTATCTGACCCTTTGTGACCCCATTGGGAGTTTTCTTGGCAAAGATACTGGAGTGGTTTTCCATTTCCTCCTCTAGCTCATTTTTAGATGAGGAAAATGAGGCAAACAGGGTGAAGTGACTTGCCCAGGGTCACACAGCTAGGAGATGTCTGAGGCCGGATTTGAACTTAGGTCCTCCTGACTCCAGGCCTGATGCTCTACAGCCTTGTATCTAGAGATGAGCTGATTGGGTCATTACCCACATTACCCACAATCTGACCATTGTCTTGTTCATGGGAAGGATGCTGACATCTTGGCCAGCCTCCCGTCCAGGCCCTAGTCACTAATTCCTCTCTGTCCCCTGCAGTTTTCATTGGAGCTGCTGCTGTCCTCTACATTTGGCCCTATGGTGCTGGATCCTGGAAAAGCAGGGTCACGCTGTCTAGCCCTCGGGCACAGCCAGTCGCTCGGCTTCCTGAAGCCTGGGCTCTCACTGGATTAGCGGCCAGAACCCAGGAAGGTCTGGACCAGGCTGCCACTGTACAAAAACAGGACTGTGTCACCCCTCCCCCAGACCAAAGAGCCGGAGGAAAGCTGCAGCCCCGCAAGGTTAGGAAAATCTCTGCCAGCACAAGCTGACAAGCAGAATCCAGGCCTTTGGAAGCCAGCCACAGGTAGCTATCATTGGCAGACCTTTTGTACTCTCTCCAGTTAATGACCTGGCTTTACAGGAATGAGAGGGGTGCTTGTCTCTCCTCCCCTTGTTCTCTGAGTTGTGTGTGTGTGTGTGTGTGTGTGTGTGTGTGTGTGTGTGAGAGAGAGAGAGAGAGAGAGAGAGAGAGAGAGACAGGAGAGGGAGGAGAGGGGGAGATAGGGAGGAGAGGGGAAGGAAGAAAAAGAGAGAGAGATGAAAGAAAAAAGAAGGAAGAAAGGAAGGAAAGAAAGAAAGAAAGAGAAAGAAAGAAAGAAAGAAAGAAAGAAAGAAAGAAAGAAAGAAAGAAAGAAAGAAAGAAAGAAAGAAAGAAAGAAAAAGAAAGAAGGAAGGAAGGAAAGAAAGAAAAAAAGAAAGAAAGGGAGGGAGGGAGGGAGGAAGGAAGGAAGGAAGGAAGAAAAAGAAAGAAAGGAAGGAAGGAAGGTAGAACGAAAAAGAGAGAGAGAGAGAGAGAGAGAGAGAGAGAGAGAGAGAGAGAGAGAGAGAGAGAGAGAGAGAAAGAGTGGTCTAAGATGTGGGCTCTGTACTTCACCTAAGCCTCCAGGACAGCCCCTTTAGCCTGGGCTCTGCCCGTAGGATCACAGGTTTGGAGCTGTCCAGGCTTCCCACTTGCTGTCCTCTCTAAATCCTAAAACCAACCATACAACCTAGACATGTGGTCATTTTATATTTTATACACTCATTTTATAGGTGCAGAAACTGAGGCCCAGGGAGGGAAAGAGACTTAGCCAGAACCGCACAGATAGTGAGGGCCAGAACAGAGATGTCCGCTGTACTCCACTGCTCAGGGTTCAGAGACCTTGGGAGTTAGACAGTCTTCACAGTACAAAGGAGGACACTTTTAGGTTGTACATCTTTCAAAGACAGCCTCATGCTGAGTTGGAGTCTGAGGCTCTGGGTTCCAGTTCTGGCTCTAGCACATAGTACCCATGTGAGCTCGAGCGGGCCACTCTAGACTTTTTTCCCAACTGTAAAATGAAGGGACTAGGTGCCTTTGAAAGGCCCTTCTGATCCCCTGACCTGGGGTCACAGAGGTGGGGGCAGGCCCCAGCCCAGGCCTGGGGAAATCTGGCTCCCCGACACACTGCACAGCCTGAGGCCTGTCCCATGAACTTTCTCTGCCTCAGCCTCTTTACTCACATAAAATGGAGAGAGGCAGAAATTCCTCCTCTCCCCTTTCCCACTAAATGTGGTATCATGGATGAAGCCCTGGGCGCGGGATCCGGTGGTCTCAGCCTGAGCCCTACTTTTACACTAGCAGTGACTCTGGGTATCGTTGTTCTTGTCTGCTCAGTGAGGGGCTGGGCCCAGAGATCTCATGGAGAGTCACTGTGAGGGAGCGGACAGAGCCTATTCCTAAACAACTCAACTCCCAGCCTGGCTTTTGCTTGTCACAGTTTCTGGGCATTGAGACTCAACCTTCAGTGACCCTGAGACAGATGTTCGGGGCCCTTTCAGTCGGAGTCTGGGCTGGGATGCCGGCAGCCAGCTTGGTCTCTGAGCAGGGCTGGGCTCGCCAGAGGACCCCACTGCTCTGAGAACACTGCAGACAGCATCTTCTCTCCCACCGGGGAGGACTGGGGTGGGGTGGCAGGGGGTAGGGAAGGCAAGCATGAATGCCATCAATTCCTCCTCTCTGCTCTCTTCTCTTACCCACCCTGGGGAAGACCTGGACCTTCTCTTCCTGTCTTCTGCCTGGGCCTCCTTTTCTAAACTCCTTCCCTGTTCTCCTGTCTCACACTAATTGAGTAAAAGCCCTTACCCGCCTTGTACAGTCCTAACAAGTGTCCCTGCCCATCTTCCTACCCTTGGCATGGGTCTGGGGATGGGCCAGTGCTGGGGGATGCCAGAATCACTGACTTCCAGAGTTGGAAGGGGCCTTGAAGGTCATCTCCTATAGCAGGGGAAGCTAGTCATGAAAGAAATAAAGAAACACAGCAGCTGGTCTTCTGGTCTCAGCCCAGACTGTCCCAAGGGAGATGCCCATCTCTCATCAACACACTGACTCTCCTGCCTGGTGTGGCTGTAGCCAGGGCAAGCAGACACACATAACTCTACAGTTCTATCTTAGCCAACATTCTAGATTCAAGGGGAGGAGCCTAGAAGAGACTTATAAACTGTAGGATTTAAATCTAGAAGGGACCTAAGAGATCACTTCGTCTCAATCCCTGATTTTACAATGGAGGAAACTGAGTGGGGACTTGGCCAACGTCACCCAGCTATTTGGTGGCCCAAACTTGGGCCCCCAACCTACATAAGTGGAAAAGGCTCAAGGAGGGAGGTGAAGGCTGGACAGCATCTACCAAGGCCAAGCTGTCAGGATGGGCCCAAGGGAGGGCATGTGGAAGGGCTGAGCCCACGTGGGCAGAGGCCTGTTCTTGGGTCGTGGACCATAGCTGAAAAGGGTGGGAAAGCAGGCAGAGGTCTTAATGAGAGAGGTGGCTGCTAAGGAAGCTTCTGTGTGCTGCTGGCCTCTGTGACCCGAGCCGGGCAGCTTCAGCATAGATTTTCACCCTCCCTAACCCAGAGAAACTGTCTTCTCAGATATTTTTTTAGTTGTACACTTTCCCCCTTCTGTGCTAATAAAATCCTTTAGAAAAATCCTTTGCCCCAGATGTACTAAGGAAAAAAAGGCAGGAGGTGGGGGTGGGGGGGTATCTGTCCCTAGGATGGGCTCGGACCAGCTCCACACCTAACAGTGTGAGGTCTAATCGTGGTCATCGCTCTGATGTTAATTTCCGTGTCCGTGCAATGATGGCCAGAGATGCATTATATTCAAGCCCTGGCATTCTAGGAGGCAGTCGGGGCAGGAAGCTGACACTTCCTACTGGAAGCATGGACTTGGGAAAACCAACTCTGGCAGACTCAGTTTCCTCTTCTCCAAAATAAAGGAGTTGGATAAAGAAGGAGCCTGCTGGCTCTAAATCTACAATCCTAGGATGTTCATCTCCATTTTACAGATAAGGAGACTGAGGCTGGGGAAGGAGAGATATATGCCTGAGGTCAACCAGCCAATAGGTGGGGGGGGGGGTCTGGACTCAAATCCACATTTAGTTCACTTTCAACTACATTGCACTGCCTGGGAGTTGGCTGGAGGAAGGAGACAGGTCCAAAGACCAACTACAGAGACAGAGGCAAAGATAAGTAGAGACAGACAGAGAGGAGAGGAGAAGAGAGTATTTATTAAATGCCTACTATGTGCCAGACAAGATGCAAGGAAAGACAAAAGCCACTGAACCCTTGAGGAGCTCACAACTGAAATACAAACCTCTCCTTCCCTGAAGGACCTAGTAGGAGAAGGTGCTGGAGGGGTTAATTTGTTTAACTCATGGACCCATTTTTAGTCACTAATATGAAAGGACGGCGTGCGGGCTTTGTGTAGGCTTTGAATTGGCTCCCTCACCTTGGAGTACGGCTTATTCTGCTGATTGTGGACCAGTTTTAAAGGTCACGCCAGGAGCCATTGGAATTTCAGCCAGACGTCTTGACACATGATAACAACACATTTAAAAATTAATGACAAAGTCTCTGATGTCTCACCTTGTGGGACACCTCTGGGGCCTCACGTGGCTGACAGAGGAGCTTTTCGTGGGGATGGTTTGTTTTCTGTTCTCTGGAGAAAGCCAGGCTCTTGCCTCATACCATGCTCCCTTTGAAATGAAAAATATTCTTGTTGATCAGAAAGACTGCTGCCTTCCTAAGTAAAGGCTCTATGGGCAGGGACACTCAGGCTAGCCAGTGCAGGCACAAAGAGATGAAGATTTCAAGGTTTTGTAGGGTGGTGGATGGGACCCTGTGCTGGGAGTCACAAGCTCACCCCTACAGGACCCCGAACTAGTCACTTCACCACCACCCCTTCCTTTTCCAGCTCCCTGAGGGCTTCCTGAGGGCAGGGGCTGTCTTTTTCTTTGCTTGTATTTGTCTGGCCAGCCCTTGGTGCGATGCCTGGCAAACCTTAAGTATTTAATAAATGCTTATGGGCTGAATGACTGACTTAGCCATGCCATATGAAGGATGCTTGGAGGAAGCAGGAGTGTTTAGCCTGAGGAAGGAGGGCCGCAGTGTATGGAGAGTCAGCCTCTCAGTCCTGGGTTTGAGACCTAACTGTGTGACTCTGGGCATTGCTATGCCCTGCCCCCCTCCCCCGACAGGAAATGTTCATTCGGGAGTTTCCTTACAGATAATCAGTGAAAATGATGAGTCTAGTTTAGTTTTGGCAGAATCTCTGTGTTCAAGTATTTGAAGGATGTCACACGGAAGAGATTAGGGATTAGTCTTGTTCTTCCGAGCCCCAGAGGCCAGTATCATCAATGGGTACAAGTTACAAGGCAACAGATTTTTAAACTCCACTTAAGGAAGGACTTCCCAACCAGGAAAGCTGTCCCCGAGCGGAACAGGCTGCCTCCAGAAGTGGTAGGTTCTGCTTCCCTGGAAGTCTTCAAGCAAAGATTAGATGGCCCGGGGTCATGTAGGTCGTAGGTGGAATTATTTTTTATCTAGACAGCCAGCTCTGAGATTCGGACATTTTCCAATTTGCTCTGCTTGGTTCCTGAGGACAGAACTAGGTAAACATTGAAAGAGGGCAGCTCTCCAACACTGAGACTCATGAAAAGCTCCACTTTTCAGTACTTTGAGGGTGCATGATTTCCATTATCACCTCCATTTAGATAAGCCCCCAATTTCTAGCACTAGGCTTATGATGCTTCAGCAGAGCTGGAAAGGACAGGAGTCTTCCACTGTGACCTCCAGGGGTTCCATGGAATGACACTCTCCACTCCCCTCCAGGAAGGCCTGTGGGGAGGGGTCCTGAAGCTCACTTGGTGAGGACAGGGCTCTTTCATGGGTTGGATTTCCCTGCTCTGAACCTTGATCAGGCCGCAGCTGGGTTCCACAGCTTAAGATAAAATGCAGGAGGCTCTGACAAGTTTGGAGCCTGTAGTGATCATCCCTTGAAACTGAGGGTCACTACCTGGCTTCCTTTTACTCTGCTGCTCTGAGTCCCTTCCCCCTCCTCTAATCTTCTCTTTTTCAACCTCCTCCCAATTTGCTTTTACCCCACTGCCTCTGCCCTCTACACACACACTCACACATCTACTGATTCTCATACCATCATAGATACTGATATTGACACACACACACACACACACACACACACACACACACACACACACATACACACACCCCAACGGGTAGCGCAGGGATCAGGCACTAATTAAATTTTAATCACATCTCCTCTAACCCCCTAGTTCCCTAGTGCCTAGCTTGGTGCTTTGTATATTGTGGATTGTGAATGGATAAATGAATACAGCTTCGTAAACTTACATTTGCACATCCAAATACATGGATACATTCACACAACACTCACAAAACACAGACAACACAGCACGAGCACACAATATATAACATACATATATACACACAAAGACACACATACAGAAAGGTGGATTTGCGTATGAACAGACACAGAGACTTCCCAAGCCTGAATATATAAAGACACATAAAAACATGGGAACACACACATTTGTGTAGACATGCACAACATAGACAACATAGAACAGACAACATGAATTTACTCACAAAGACACACACACACACACACACACACACACACACACACACACACACACATGCTCCTTTCCCCCTGGCTGTCCTAGCTAGTTCAGAAGGAAGAATTAGGGAGGGAGTGATTCAAAGAACAGAGGAGCCCAATTTTCCTAGAACAGAAGGAATGAGTATACATAAAGAGGGATCATGAGAGAAAAGGGAAGGTAAGTGGAGCCAAAATGAGGAGAGCTTTGAATGATAGGATCGAGAGGCAATGGGGAGCCAGGGAAAGTTCTGAAAGCCTCTCTAGCTTGACAGACCCCCATCCTGATCCCGCTTCTCCCCAAACTTTGCACTTGGCTCATTTATTAAATGACTGTAGAATTTAACTAGGTCATCCCCTGACCTCACAAGGTGGTGGCTCAGCCACCATGAAATGCAGTCAGGCCACCCAAACCTTTGGGGTCCACCATGAACTGATGGCTACTAATGGCTGCTGATGGCTGCCTCACCTTCGAGGCAGGGCCTCCCCTCTGCATCTTGTTTGCACATAGTTCTTTATAATTGCCGTTATAATGTGAGCTCCTTGAAGGTGGATTCTGTGTTTGCCTTTCTTTATGTCCCCAGCACTTTGCAAAGTGCCCCCCACAGTAGGTGATTTATAAATGCTGACTGACTTGACTAGAAAGAGGAGAGTTGGTGCATGAGGGATTGCTGGTGCTCCCGCAGCAAATCCTGAGAGGTGAGGGGGCCCAGCCCAGGGTCTGGGGCACAGAAGGCACCCAGTAAGTCCTCACTGAATGTCGCTAAAAATAGATAACACTCCAAAGCATTAGCATCACAGTTTCATTTGCTTCAACCAGCTGGTGCCTTGATCTTTGCTGGGACAGTCAGGGTGCTACTGTAATGCCTGCAGGCCCTGTCCTGGGTGCTGAATGTTTCTTCCTAGCTAACAAGCATACATATTCTTAAATATTTTTGGTGGGGGGCAGGAATATTTGCATTCCTTATCTTTTATTTTTTAGTCCTGTGATTTCACCTTGAGTGAAGAAACTCTCTCTACCAATTCAAGTCAGCGTCTACTGGGCAACTTACAGCCTTAGGGAGATGCCTGATGCACCAGAAGGGTAAATGCCTTGCTGGCTTTGGGGGCTTACTTTCTAACCACTGTTCTACCCTGCCTCTCATGTAATCTTTTATAGTCAAGAACATGAAGAAACCAAAAGAATCTATGGTTTCCCTTCACTGGTTCTGCATCTGTTGTGGAATTCTGTCTCCTGAGGAGCTCCATCTATTTGGTAATAAGGGTCTGCTGGGGATCTGGCCAGGAAGATATGAATGGGAGGTGACTGCCCTTTCCAATTTGTCCTGCCCCTGGGCCCCTGAGCCCCCAGGACATGAATTCCACTCTCCCTTCTCCTCTAGTGAATGGCCCTCACACAATGGGAGCACCAGATAGATGGGGAAGTGTGGATAATGCTCAGGCAGGGGGGCACCATTCATTGTTTCTTGTCCATTAATGAAAGCACTCATGGAGCCTTTTGCCAGCCTGTTTTGGCCTCGGACTGGCTGGGGCTTATGAGAGAAGAGCAGCATTTCCCCCTGGATTGTGAGAGGCTGACAAGTGAAGATGTACCCCATTCCAGAGGGAAATGAGCTGGGGAGAGGGGAGCTTGGGGGGCAATGAGAAGAGCCCTGGCTCTTGAGTCAGAGGACCTGAGTTCAAATCCCTCCCCTGATCCTGGCCAAGTGCTTGGTCTAAGTGACCTTTAAGGCCCCTTTCAAGCTATGATCCTGATTCTGGGACTTGGTGTTATAGAGACAGCCTCAGGCTTGGGTCTCAGGAAACATGGGTTTGGTTTCAGCTCAGCCATTCTCTACCTTGCTATTCATCCCTGGACAAGTGACATCACCTAGGATCACAGACCATCATCAAGCCCAACCCTTGAACTTTTTACAGATCACTCAGTAAATATTCATTAAGCACCTACTATGTGCCAAGCATAGGTGATACAAAAAGGGGACAGTTCCTGCCCAAGTGGAGCCCAGAGAGGATGAGTAGTTTGTCCAAGGTCACTCGGCTAGGAAGTATCTGACATGGAACTGGAACCTGGCTCTTCCCTGCTGTGGGCTCAGAACTCTAGCTACTGCTGCACCATGCCGTTTCTGCTTCCTCCTTGGCGAAATGAGGGCTGGGACCAGGTGATTTCTACAGTCCCAGCTCTGACTATTCTCTAATGAATGAACTGACTGACTGATCGATTCATCCGCAAGCAGTGACATTTACTTTCTTTTTGCAGAGGGCAATGGCTGCGCACAAAGAGGCTGCATAATGTGCCTTCTTTTCTGCTCTAGGGCCCCTGCAGTGGAATAATCTTGTAGCCAATTTCAATAGATTAGTCATTGAAATTCATCCTCCTAAAAATTGTCATTTAGGTGTCTAGACAAAATCAGCCTGATAAGCTTTCTTACCAGCCCACCCCCACCCCTGTCATCTCATCTGAAGAATCAGAAGCATTTCTAGCTTTTACTGTTTCTATGACCTCTGGCCTCTTTAGGTGAAAAAGCAGAAATTAATGAACCACGGAGGAAACACTAATTTCCCAGCATTAAAGGTGATGAATTATGCTAATGGATTAAATAAGGCAAAATTAGAAGTTCTACTATAAGAAAGACTGTTTTAAGAGTAATGATTCCATATGGAACCTGCAGAAAATGCTCATTAACATGAGATGACTGTTGTACAGAAGGCAATGAGCAGTTAGATTAGATACCTCTGGGCTCCCTTGGAATCACACATTTTGAACTGGAAGGCACTTTAAAGGTAGGCTAGTTCAACCTCCTCCTTTAGAGGAAGAAACGGAGACTTGCCCTTGCCTAGGGTCACACAGGCAATTTGAACCCAGGTCCTCTGACTGCACAACCAGCCCTCTGCACTATATAGACAGGGACCAGACCCTTGATACAGGGAGCTCCCTTGGCATCCTATCTGCAGCCTAGTTAGTCTAAAGCTGCAGCTGCCTGGAGAAGATTCAGAGGCAAGACTGGAACCTAGGTCTTCCTGGCTTAGAAGCCAGTTTTCTGTTAGGCAATGCTGCCTCCAAATCTATGATCTTTTGGTCTCTAACTGCATTTTGAAGCTATGAACCTCCAAAAGTAGTTTGTAGAGAGCATTAGCCTTCTTTGTGTCCCCAGCACTTAGCATAGTGCCCAGAACAAAGTAGGCACTTAATAAATCCTAGTTATAACTGAGTGGTGTTAACTGTGACTAATGGTAGTGGCTTCACTCATGATTTCCCCTAGGGCACAGAACAGGTCTCTGCACAAAGAAGGTGCTCAATAAATGCTCCTTGAATTTGTAACTTGAATTTCTCCTCAAATACTTATGGGTGAAATGTCCAATAATAATAGTGGAGGAGGCGCCACAGGTACTAATTCTCCCATTTTGCAGGTGAAGAAACTGGCTCAGGGAGATTATGGTTTTCCCAGAATCAGACGGGTAAGAGTTGGAGGTGAAATTCAGACATAGGTCTTCTTCCTGACTTTGCTGAATTTCTATCTACCTTTAAAAGCACAACTCCAAAGTGACTCTTTCTTCTGCTTTGGTTCTCTTAGTAGTAGTAACCAGTCCCCTCAGGCCTCAGAGGTCATGCTTCCTAATTCATTTCATCATGTGTGTCTGTCTAATCCTCCTACTAGACTGTAAACTCCATGAGGACAGGATTGGGTTTTATCTAAATTTTGTATCTCCTCCAGGGGCTACTAGTGTGGTGTTCTGCACATAGTAGGCACTTGAGAAATGCTTCATGGATGAATGAATAAGTGAAGGAATGGGTTCCCCCTCACTAAACCAAGATTGTCCAGCATGCTGTCCAGGAGAATTTTGTTTAAGGGTGAGCCTCTGAGTTCCCTCCCAACTCTGAGGTTCCATGATTCTATGAATGTAAACCATTGCTGCCTGTCCCCATGCCAGCTCAGGCAGCCACTGATATGGTGTAATGAGGGGAAAGGGAGCATCTCCATCCCTGCTCAGTGCACCCCAGGACTATCCTAGACTCCCATTCAAACAGAACTCTTGGACTGTGCCTGTGCCATCACTACGCCATCTACTAGAATAGCCCAGTGATCCTTAGAGACGGACAGAGGAACAGCCACAACCTGGGGCCGATGGGGCAAGACAAGGGGAGGTAAGGCTGTAACTCGGTCAGCCACTGGCAAATGTGGAGTAGCTGTGGGTGGGACTGAGCAATGGGCTGATCCAAGAGGGTGGCCAGATGGACCTCCTTGGAGCTCCTTTCAATTCTCCACTTTGTGGAGATATAGACGGGAGGGCACTGGGCAGTCCATCAAATTGGAGGTGTTTTGTACTCTGGGTCATGCCTGCAGATGACAATGAAATGGGTTGAAACCATAGCATAAGTATTGACTATAAGGGTCTATTTTCCTCGCAAATGGAGGACAGGTTTTTTATTCCTGTTTTGTGACAGCACCGGGTTGATGTGCTCTTGTCTCATCCCTGAGTGGGGAAGGGCAGTGCAGGGATTGTTCCTGCTGGTACCTGACTGAATATATTCATCAGCTTGAGAAAGGCTCTGATTAGGTCCACTTGAGGCGGCCTCCAGTGAGGTGTGATGCTCACATCTCGCCAATCTTCCATCATAGGCCTCTTGTCTTCCTGATCAAACCTTTCCTCAATTAGGCCCCCATTATGCCCCTTCCAGCAGGGCTTTCAAGCTGCCGATGGAAATTGCCCACAGTGGGTCTATTATCAGCATTTCTATCACAGTTTCCAATCTCAGACTTGTTAAAATGATAGCCCACTTTACGCCTTTATTTTCTGCATCACTCACTCAACTTTTTGTGATCTTGGTGAGTTATCTATTCTTTGACGGGAATTGTGAAGGCTGGCCTCTCTCTTTGGTTTCCTCTGTCCTCATGATTTGCCTTGAAGTATTTGACTAGCACTATCTGCCCTCAAATATCTACAGTATTGTCACATGGAAGAGGAATTATATGGACCCAGAGGGCAGAAGTAGGAAGGATGGGTGGAACCTCAACTTTCCAGATGACCAGATGGCCCAGTGGATGAATTGATGGACTTGGAGTCAGGAGGACGTAGGTTTAAGTCTGACCTCAGACACTACCCTGTGACCCAAGGCATGTCACTTTACCTCTCTCAGACTCAGGTTCCCCATCATAAAATGTGGAGAATAAAAGCAGGGTTGTTGTCAGGATCCAATGAGATAACATAGGTAAAAACCTTAAGGTGCTCTAAGAGATGCTAAGTAAAAAATATCTGTACAAAGAAGAACTTCCTCTATGTTAGCATTATCCTAAAATGGGATGGCTCCCTGGTTGGTCATGGAGAGTCCTGACACCAACAAGGCAGCCTATGCCTTTTTGGGGGGAGTTGGGTAGGTACTGGAGAGATCCCAAGGGAAGCTGGAGAGCCACTTGCTGGAGAAGATGGAGGATATAGTCTTGGAGGATGGAGTCCTGGAGAGGATTCCTGTTGAGTTATGGCTCCTTCCAGTTGGGGGTGGGTGATAGAACAGAGGAATGCATCTTGGCCCAGGAACTCTGCTAGACCCTGTGCTCACAAATACCCAAGAGGGCTAATCTCTGCACTCTAGGCACCTATGTTCTAATAGGAATACAGGAAAATGGCAGTTAGGAAGGGTATTTTGGTTTAGGAAGTCACAGGGATAGAGAGTGGGTCCACTCTCTTCCTAGGGGCAATAGTACTGTTGATGACTGATCCCAGAGGGAGAAGTGGAGGGTACATGGATGGCCTGGAGGTGATGGATAAAGTATAGCCGGGGGTCTGGGGCCAGTGAGATAGAATAGGCTATGGGAGTTTGTGCTCATGGTCTTAAGTAGGCTGCAACCTGTTACTGGTGATCACTGTACTTGGCACACATGGAAGAGGTGGGCTGGTCTTGTGGTAAGAGTTACAGCCAGCAGATGGATGGGCCAAGAGCTCCTGTCATTTGTGCCCCAGAGATAGGAGGACAAGTGGATCCTGGCATTCTGCCTTCTATATTTGGGGCGGATTCTCCATGGAAGGACAAGAACACACAGAATGAGAGAGTGGGGTGGGGGGCAAGGGAGGGTCAGCCAGCTGAGTCCCCTAGACAACCTAGAGACTCCTTGAGTCTCTCCACTGTCCCCGCCCACCCTAGGCTGGTCATGTGAGTTGTTCTGAGATCAGTTTTCTTCCTTAATTTACCTGTAGCCCCCTTCACTTAGTGGCTGTTCCAACAAAAGCATGCTCTTCTCTCCTCCAGCCCCCAGTGCCTCTTCTACCTCCCTCAGCAGATCTCCTCACCTCCTACTAATCAGAAAATAGAGGTCATCTTTTAAGACCTGTCTCTTCTCTCTCCCGTACCTTGAAAGCCTTCCAACAGGTTAGCCAAGCTTCCCTCCATATCCCTCTAGCAAGAATAATGGCAGCATTTATGTAGCACTCTAGTGTGTGCAAAGCACTTTACAGGGTCTATCTCATTTGGTCCTCACAATGATCCTGGGGAGTAGCTGGCTCTCCCTCCTCTCTCTCCCCAGCCTTACTCCCTCCTCTCTCTCTCTCTCATTCCTTACCCCCCTGTCTTTCCCTCTGTCTCCTTCCCTCTCCTCTCCATCTCTGTCTCACTCTCTGTCTCTCCTTCTCTCCCCTTCTCTCTATCTCTATCTGTGTCTCCCTTCCCCCAGGAGTGCCTGGAATGCACTCCCTCCTTATCTCCATCAGGGGCAACATCCTTTGTTTAGTTGTTATGTCCCTGGGGTAGTTCCCTTGAAGGCAGGTCCTGTATCTCTAGCGCTAGCACAGTGTCTCATACTTATCAGGTGCTAATACAACGCTTGATGAATCTGTTGATTTGAATATAGTGCCATCTGGAGAATTTTGATATAAAAAAGCTGCTGACGGGCTTTGCGGCAATTAGCAGTTTGAGATTTTGAGGAGAACCGTACAGTTTCCCATGCTGAGGATTTCATGCGATTTTTTTTGGCAGAAGTAAGGATATTAGCTATGCAATTTGGAGCAGAGCACAATTTGATATAATTGCATTCAAACCTGAATTCCTTCTTTAGTTTCCCACTGTATGCTGCACCCTTTTTTCTCTACATATATCTCCAATTCTTATCTTTGGTTGGAAAAAAAGATACAGTACATTCTAGAAGCAAGTAGATTTCAGGAGTAAATGGATGTTGCCTAAATAAAAATGACCCACTCCTAAGCTGTTCCATGCCATGTGCAATGGCATGATGGCAATAGAACAGGGCCTTACACAGGATTACATTAATGGAACCTGGAATGGTCCCTCTCACCACAGAATCAACCCTTGGACAGAGGCATCATTCCATTAGAATGGGAGCTCCCTGAACACAGTGCCCAGCATGTGAGTGCTCACTAAAGCTCCACGACTGACTGACGGTCCTCCCCTCCACCTCAGCTGCCGGAGAGAAAAAAGAAGGAGAAGTAGGTGGGCAGGAGAGCTACGTAAACTAGCTTTGTAGTCGTGGGGTCTGGGCAGGGAGTCAGGCCCCTTGATTTCTGATCAGGCTCAGTGACCTTGGGCAAGTCTCTTCTTCTGTGAAAAACCAAGGCAGGGAGGATCCCTGAGGTTCCTCCCACCGCTGATATTCTGATTCTGGACTTGAAGGAGAAGAGAAACTAATAGGAGGAAATGACAGCTCCCCCTCACTCCCCTCTTCAAATACCAGCACTGACTGAGCCCTCCCAGGTCAGTCTGTGTCTAAGACTTAGGAGAGGATGGCTCTCTAACCACTGTAAAACACTGCCTTGGAGAGGTAATGATCAATAAATGACACCCTCCCTTCCCTCAAGGAGCTTACACGTGACTTAGGAGGGAGATGGACATAAAAGTGAGGGAAGGAAAGGGGAGGTGTAGACAGAATGTTACAAGGAAATGTGAAGAAATAAAGACCATTTTCTGTTTGGAGGATTAGAAGAGGCTTCATGGCAGGAGTGGTATCTGAGCCAGGTCTTGAAGAAAAGGCCCTGGATAGGCAAAAGTGATTAGAATGTGAGAAGACTGGGTATGAGGAACCCTGAGTTCTAGTTCCAAGTCTGCCCCAACTCTCTGCATGACTTTAAGCAAGTCACTTAACCTCTGTGGCCTTCTCTATGTCACCATCTCTCTAGGGGGAATTATTCATTCTGCAAGCATTTATCAGGTACCTATTATCTGCAGGGGACTCTGTGTGTGTGTGTGTGTGTGTGTGTGATGACCTGCACACTCAAGCTGGGGGAGGAGGTATCCAAAAATGTATAAGATAGAGTCCTTGACCTCAAGGGACTCTAGTTGGGAGAGTACCCATAAAACAATAGATGAGCATGTGATAGGAGAGATGTGGTTTTGTTTTTGTTCTTCAGTTGTTTCAGTTGAATCTGACTCTTCATGTCCCCATTTGGGGTTTTCTTGGCAAAGATATTGGAGTGGTTTAACATTTCCTTCTCCAGTTCATTTTGCAGATGAGGAAACAGAGGCAAACAGGGAGAAGTGACTTGCCCAGGGTCACCCAGCTGGGAAGTATCTGAGGCCAGATTTGAACTCATGGAGATGAGTCTTCCTGGCTTCAGGCCCGGCATGCCCTGGTGTTCTATCTACTACACCACCTAGCTGCCCCGAGATGTGGTTGGATGGTATAAAAAAGATTTAAGGTCATAATTGAACCCCAAGGTTAAGATGAGTTCGCCCAGGGGAGGCCAGCAGTTAAAAAGTGAATGTGATCTCAGGGTTCACTGATAGAAGTACAGGGTCCTGAATCGGTGGGGAGGGGGTAAGAATTCTGTTGATCACATCTAGAGGAAGTACTGGATTCAGTTCTGAGTGCCATATTTTAGGATGTTGCCAAATGGAATGTATTCCAAGATGGTGGTGGCCCCATGGGAAGAATTACAGCTATGCCATACAATGATACAAGGAAGTAACTGTAAGTGTTTATATATGCTAATGGATATAAAATGCTTCACAGATCTTGAATCCCTCTATTCATGTCACTTATTACAATAATACATATTCATGTGGCACTTGAAGGCTTACATATCACTCTTTTAGAGAGAAGGGAGGAGGCCCGAAAGATAGAGCCTCAGGGAACATTCATACTTAGCAAATTCCAAAATATAAGGCAGGAAGGTCAGAAAGGATGAGGAATGAGAAAAAACCATTGGCTTTGGCCATTAGGAGGTCTCTGGAGACCTTGAAGACAGCACTCCTCGGATACTTGCACATAGTGGGTGTTTAATAAATGGAGAACAAAGGGCAGTTGTTTTTGACTCAGAGCTTTCCTCTTCCTCTTTCCCTCCATCCTGTCTCCCCCAAGGCCACCCAGTTGGAATGTGATCATTGGAAATTTAAGTCTTGTAAAGTCATGTCTTTATCTGTATGTACAAATATACTTTCCCCATACAGAGATGTAGTTATGGGTATCAGTACAGACACATGCACGTATATACCATGGCTAAAATCAATGTCCATGAAGAATCTGCATGTCAGAAAACTCACTACATTCCTACCGACTGTTTGGAGCAATACTTTTGGTAATCTAACTGATCATCGGTGTCTTTGGAGACTGTTAGCATATCAAAACATTATTTGTTTGGCCTACCAAGTTGATAAATTGTTACGGTCCTCTTCTGCTAGGGATGTTTTCACACTCTTGGATGTGCTAAGATCTCTTAATAAGCACAAATTTAAATAACCCTCAGAGGCTGTACCTTGTGGCAATAGAAAAAGGCCCCTCCGTGACTGGAACAGATGAGTAGAACCCTGCCTGTCCCTAGGTCCTAGGCTCTCCATTACAGAGGAAGGGGTACAGTAAGGATTGAGGGGACCAGAGCCAACCTGCAGTGTACCCAACTACACAGACCATATCACGATGCTTTGGATGGTGGTTTTTTCCTCTATTCGAATAGCTCTGACTGCCTGCAGGCATCATTTTGCAATAATTACCATATCGCTGAAAACTTTTGGCACCCTTAGTGAGAAAACAGAATTCAAAATAACCAAACAAAATCATCTCGAAAATGCAGTTCCTTCTGAGCCAATTTGCTCTTTTCCTAAGTCTGCCTGCTGATAAAAGATGGGGAATATTTTCTGGTACAGCAATAATATGCTTGGCCTCCTCGAATCGCTTAGAACCTGGAAGAAAGAAAAGCTTCCGTTCCACATACTGAAACTCATCACATTTCAGAATGCTGCTGTTAAAAATAAGGTACAACCTGGCGGAAAAGTTACAGTCAAACCAACCTAAATTTTATTTTATATATTACTTCCACAGTCTGTTCTCAATATCCTTTTGATAAAATGAAGGCACAGAAGAAAACAGAAAAAGCCTAGCCATGGGCAGCCCAGTTAAACTGAAAACAGTTGGTGGGAAGATATGCCACCACAGCCTTCAGTGGTCTGTTTTTCAAATCTATTTGACCAGTTTCTTAGTTGAGTGGATTGTGGGAAACCTCAAATCCTACCAATCTACCGCACTTCATTTTCAAAACAATCCCTTCATTTGCTGCTAGGCCTCTTTCTTTGGCCAGCCCAGGGCACTTCAGAATCCTGACGTCTCATCTTTCACCATTGCCTGAAAGCTGAAAACGAAACTGCACATTTCTGATCTTTCAGTTTCCTGGAATCTTTGGTGATGACAGGCTTTCGTAAGAGCGAGGAAACCAGGTAGGAGAAAACTCATTTCCAAAAACAGGCCTATCTCAGAGTAGGCAGCCCTTAGTGCCAAGGAGAAAGAGAACTATTCTCCTGAAGAAATACCATCTAAGGAAGTTTTTTTCTTTCACAAAAAGACCTCAGATTGAATCAGGATATAGTCCCCTCTTCAGCTCATCAAGCTGGGTTTTCTTTATCCTTTTTCATAGAGACGGCTAAATGGAAACCCAAAGGAAGGCGTTTGTTAATTTTGTTAATTAACCAACTCAAGTATATGGGCTATGTAAAACCTACTTGGAACTTGAAGTAATCTCTCGGGGGCAATTTCCCAGAGGGCCTAATTTTTGCCTAGTTGGTCACAAGCTCCTGGCTACCTGATACTTTGGTCCCAGGAACTGGAAGTAGATGTTTGGGATGGGTGTAAGGTGTAAAGAGGGGCCAGGAAAGTGAATGACTTAAAAGGGCATCCCTCCCCACCATTCTTGCCAATAAATATCCACAGATTTTTTTTCCAGAGAGGTTCTTAATGTCACCAAGGGAGTGGAGTTTCCTGCCCCCTAAATATCTATATTTGAAGGTCTCTTCCCCAGGTTCATTAAGAAATCCTGCAGAATCCCACTCTATTTAAAACTCTGCTTTTTAGTTCTTGGGGAAATGTCTTTTCTTAGGGTGGGGGCATGGAGCAGTGTGTCATCAGTGGTCTTGGTTAAATTAGCCTAGAGTTCATTGTGTTATACTGGTTATTTTAAAATCAGAACCATATATATGAATACTATACTTCACTCCCTCCCTCATTTATTCATTCATTTATTTGTTCATTCAACAACCATTTTTCGAAAGCCTGCTATGTGCTTAGCACTGTACCTGAGGGATTAAAAAAGGTACTACTAATTATAATGAGCCACCAAAGGCAATCTATCTGTGTATATTCCACAGTGGAGAGGCAGCATTGGAACAGCAGAGAGAGGGCTGGTCTCGGAGTTAGGTAGACCTGGGTTTGAGTCCTCCAACACAGACATGTATGACTCTGGGCAAATGAGTTCACCTCATAGTATCCCAAGTTATTAAGATTATAGCTTATGGAAGAGCTGTCAATCTGCAACAGAACAGGAAGTTTCCACACTGGGATGAAAGCACAGGTCTGTACTGATAATAATTGTTATGATTAAATCTGCAATGAGAAAAACATTAAAGTTTGATGAACTTAAATAAGAAGATTAGAAATAACTTGAAATAATCACCAATGTAAGGCTAGTAAACCAGATGAATAATGGAGAATGCGGATTCCATTTATTGCACCTTCCTGGACTGGTTCATTAAATACATTGTGACAAGCTGGTGGAAAGTTTTTTAAAATTTATAGGCATCAAGAGATACCTATAGAACTAAACGTGACAAAAATAACACAGATACATGAATTTAAATCTTATTGAAAAACCTGACTCAGTCCTCAGTTTAACCAGCTCTTGGGGAATGGACTTTTCAGTGTCATGGGCTCTTTGCTGCCATTCCCAGATCTCTTTACTCTTCAACCTGGTGGCCAGGCTTAAAAAGTAGCAAAAGCCCAGAAGAAGAGTAGCAAGGGGCCAGGATAATCACTAAATTGTCACTTGACTTCGAATCACCGAGTCTCGTCTATGTCTGAAAGGCCAGCCTAGTCTACCAAGAAAAGAAAAAGTAAGATAAAGACAACCAATTTATTTCCCCTAACAAAAGAAGAAATGAGCCAGCAAATGTTTGTAGTTATATTTTAATTTAAATGAACAATAAAAAGCTGTAACTGACAACCACTTAGGGGCCTATAGGAGGACATGGGGGCCTCGTTTCTATTTAATTCCTAGCTGACCAAGACACCAAAGAGAGGGAGCCATAACCTCGGGTTTACAGTTTGCAGACTCAATGATAGCAATAAACGTAATGGTCCAGGTAGACCAAACTCCTCCTACCCCACGGCTAAGGTCTATTAACAAAGGCGCTTTATATAACTGAATGCAAATGGGTTCCTGCTGCCCTTGTTTATGAACTGGAGAACAGAGGGATCTAGTTGGGAGAGAGGGCTTTTTACTACGGCTTTATTCATTCTGAACAGCACATCAAAGATAAAATTCCCTTGGGTTTACAATGTGCTTTTATCTAGAACCTGAAAATGTGTGTCAAACATAAAATCTTTTCTCTCCCTTAAAAAAGAAAGACACACACCCTCCTACTACCACCCAAATTTACTTACTGATTAGAGAAATATTTGCTAATAAATTTAAAAGAAAAAGAGAAATTGCCACACTAATCCTGCCGCTGGGACCAGAAATCCGTGAAAGGTCGACTCTCTAGCTTCTTGGGGGAGGAGGAGTGGGGAAGGCACTACCATTGTCTTCTGGAAGGTCAGAACTGACTCGGGCCATCTGTGGGCAGGAGAGGCTTGCTGACCTGCCGAGTGCCTTGCTGACTGTTCTCAGCCTCAATGCTTTCCAGGTGGCTGTTGACGATGCGAAGCTCTTGGACCACGGCAGTCAGATCTCCATGCAATCTCCTAATATCATTTTTGATCTCTACCAATTCTGCCATGATGGGTGTGTCGGTACCAGGTGCCTCAGGGAGTTGTTTGCTCGCAAGGGAAGTAGGATCCGATGCCGAGATCAGGCACTGCATGTCCTGAATGGGGAAAGTGATCCAGTTTCCTCTCATAGCATTAAGAGTTCGAGTGTCTGCAGAATTGGAATTATCAGGGAGGATATCTAACAGGTTGATGTTGTCACTCTCATCTTCATCTGAAGAGGTTGGGCAAGGAGCAAAGGGGTGGTTAACCCTGACCGGCATCTCTTTGAAGAGCACAGAGGAGGAGGAAGGCCTGTGGGATGAAGGCCTAAGGGAAGGTCCACCAGAAGGCAGACCTAAAGGATAAAGGATGTTTTCTGGAGTGGCTAAGTCCGGGGATGAGATGGAGAAGGTAGAAAAAGATGAGGATGTTCCTTCAGAGATGGTTGAATCTAAAATAGATGTAAAATAAGAGAAAGATTGTGTAATATCCAAATGAGATTAACAGTTGAAATAATTTTCATAAACAAAGATCTTGACAAGTGAACCACATTAAATTTAAGGTTTTAAAACTGCATAATTAACCTAAATCCAACTAAAGCAGGACCTGACAACACCTAGAGTGGTATGAAACATCTATAATGCTGAGAGAATCACACTGTAATATAATGACAGAATCTCAATGCTGCACCAGCCTTCCTCTGCCATCTCACCTCAACCTGACCTGAAATTCCATCCACAGCATCCTAGAAAAATGCAAGACCAACCAACAGGGCCAGGAAGCAGCCAACTCCACTGCTCCCTCAAGGGTACCCTTTCCACTCTAGGACAGTTCAAATGACACAGAAGTTTTTCCTTTCAGCAGCCACCATGATCCCACTGACTTCAGATCTCCCCTAGAGGGCCAAGCAGAAAGAGCCTAATTTCTCTTCCACAGACCAACCCTTAAAAGTGCTTGAATGTATCCTACATACTATCCCCCTAAATTTCTCTTCTTCAAGCCAAAGAGCCTCAGTTCTTTCAAATTGTGAGAAACATGTTTAGTCTAGGAATACTCGTTAGAAAGCCAGGAAGGTTTTCATTATATTTATTTTACATTTATTCTTTCTGAATAGATGGGTACCTCCCTTAACGGAGTACAGCTTGTTCAGATAGATGCCAACCTTTTTATATTGTTCCCAATTGGAATTTCCTGCCTTGCTCTCCATTGGTTAGATGCAACTTCCTGAACTGCCCACTCAACATGCCCGCTCAAACAGCTCATTAAGCATGTGTACAAGCCTTTTACCTGATCAGAAGCCTGGTTCTGCTAGCTCACAGCTCTGATTAGAACCAGTCACCTCTGCTTTATATTCTGCTACCACTCAAAGCTGGGAGGAGTACTTTTAACCCTGTGGAAACAGAATTCCTCCTATTGTTTCCCATAAAATGCTCCTCCATGGCCTGGTTCTATCCTGGTCCAACAGAAAGTTTTATTTTGCCCTCTGAAACCTAGCCTATGACACAAAATATTCCTTTTTTTATTATGTACTCCTTTACTGTATTCATATAGCTGTTCATTCAAAAAACACGTCTTAGGTACTTATTAGGTGCAGAGAAAGACTTGCATAGTAGCCAGTGGGCCTAGTAGCCATCCTGGCCATCACAACCTCTCAGAGTCCCCAGGGAATGCTCTAGGATGGTAGGTTGCAGAGAAGGGGACAACCTACAATGTGGAGGGAATTCTTTGGAACAAGAAATCCCAGGTGTGGTGCCTGTCGACGTGCAGAGCACTGTGCTAGTGGAGGTAGGGTGGCTGGTGATCATGTCCCTGCCTTTGTATAACTTGGCGGGGCAGAGAGGAGTTGGGGGGGGGAATCTGATGCATCTGGAGATGGGGTAAGGGAAGACCACAGGGAGGAAGTGGCCTCGGAGCTGGGCTTAAAGGATGGGGAGGTTTTCAGTATGAAGAAGGCAATGGAGGGAGTGGGGCACTGAAAAGGCAAAAAAAGGGTGGAAAGTGTGGGCTCTGCACCAGAGGATGTGACTAGTACAGACTAAGGCTGGAAAGGCGGGGTAGAAATTTGGATTTGAAGATCCAGCATGTGACCTGCTTATGTCACAGGAAATGCTGAGAGAGGGATGCTATGGCTGCTAGTGGCCGCCCTCGTGATTGGCTGACTTGGCTGTGCTGTGAGTTTGTTGGGGAAGGAGAGACTCCAGGCTGTGCTGCGGTGTGTGGAAGGTTCTCCTGCTGTGATAGACTGGATGAAAGGCTTGCAGGATCTGGCTCTCTGGTGTCTGAATGGGTCACCTCTTCTACCTTCCACGTGGAGAGTCAACACAGAACCACACGGGCATTCTGACAGTTGTCATCTACATCACTATTACTGCCTTACTGTTTCAGAAGGTAGTGTGGTGGCAGAATTGCAGGGCTAGAAGGAACATTCAAGATCATACAATTCACTCCCCTCCTTTTACAGATAAGGAAGCCATGGCGAAGGGAGGCGAGTGACTTGTTTGGAGTCTCACCGCTCAGCACAGGCTGAGTCGGGATCCAGTCAGGTCTTCCTGACTCCAAGCACTCTCTCTCTGCTTGGCCACACTGCCCCTTCAGTTCCCAAGAGCACATTCATTAGTGTACAGGAAGATCACGAGTGGTCCGGGCTGGCTGGGGTAAAAAGCACATGGATAGGAATGGTCCACATGCAGGGCTGTCGCACAGAGCAGGCTAAGAAGTCTGGACTTCATTTAGCATTGTAAAAAACAGAAAAGTAAGTGAACAAGGAGCTCTTGAGGTTTATTCACTCGCTCTGAAAGCTGTAACTATTTTAAGCTGGCATTTAATGTAAGAAAACTCACAAACTTAAAATAAAGAATCCATCTTTGTCCAAAGACCACCATGTCAAAAATCAGCCAGTAACTAATAGTGAGAAATGTACATTTTTTCTCCTGAGGAGCAAATGCAGTGTGGCTCCCAGCACACCAAGACTGCCGGCCAACATGTTTGATCCCATATGTGTACTTATTTCTGGGAGACGCCAGGAACAGTACAACAAAAACTGACACATCACTGAAATAACTTGCAATCAAGTCTATGGAAGGACCCCAAAGGCCCCACTCCAACGCCTCATCTTGGCTCACAGGTGTCCCCAGGGCGCCCAGGAACCATGCCCAGGGAGTCCAAGCTCTGGGAGGTGCTTCCAGCTGAAAAGCACAGACTGTGTCTGTTGTCCAAAGATTAGCCTGGATCCATAGGAGCATGTTCATCGCCAGTGGGTTGGTCACCGAGATAATGAGTTCTTTGGCTATGACAACCCATGAAACAAAGAGAAATACAACAGAGTTCTAAGACCTGGGTAGCCCTATTCTGCCTCTGCACTGATGTCAGAGTGGTGAAAATGGGGTGGAGGTTTTCAGGCTGATGGCATATTAGCTGCAGGTGGCACTTGAAATGTGAGATGCTGGCCCAATGGCCAATGAACTGGCATCCCACCAGAGCAACAGAAACGTATCAGTATTGACTTTCTTGCCATAAACAAGGAAGATGCAGCTAAATGGAAGGATGTCTGGCGGATTCTCTTTGGAAAAGCAAATAATGAAGCTAGCAAAGCTGGTTTGCTCCAGTGTTTTAACTAGCATTACAGTTATTTACCCATGTATCTTATTTCCCTCCTATGACTGCAAACCCCTTGAGGGCAAGCTGTGCTACTTTTCATCTTTGTATCCTTAGTGCCTCACACAATACCTCCCATGTAGTGGAAGATGTGAGGTTACCTAGCAATAGCAACGTCTAATGAGGACATTGGTTCCAGATCACTTTAATAAAGAACAGATGGGTGGACGGCCGTGAAGGTTAATGTTTGAGTTAAATACAGATAATAATCAGTGGAGTATTTTTAGACATAAAGAGAGATGGTCACAACAGTGGGCTAATACATTTTAGAGAGAAGTTCTGGCATTTACTAGAGATGAGATCCACTAGAAAAAGAGAAGTTAGTAGAGAATAGGTTACAATAATCCAAACATGAGGTAATAAAGACATGGACCAGAGAACCACACATTTAAAGCTGGAAGAAACCACAGAAATCTCTAATCCAACCCCCTTCATTGTACAGGAAACTGAGGCCCAAAGAGGCTGGGGTGACTTTCCTGAGGTCACATAGGTAGTAAGAATCAAAGCCAGGATTCAAACTCAGGTCTCCTGACTCTAGGTCTAGCATTCCTCCCTCTGCACCAAGAGACACAAATCCTGTAAATATTATAAGCACAGAGAGGATATAAGGCAAAGGTAACTTTGGTATCTATTTCCGTCCATCTTCTACATGCCCTCCCGGAGGGCAGGGACTATCTTTCTCTTATTTGTATTTTCAGTGCTTAACACAGAACCTGGCACATAAGGTGTTTCATAAACTTTTACAGACTGACTGAGTGGATAAAGAGTAGCCTTGAAGCCAAAAAGATTTTCCAGTCTCACCTCTAACACATGCTATGTGACGTGGGTAAGTTCCCAGACTTCTCAGTATTCTAGGCAACTCTCTAAGGCTGTAAGTCCCAGAGAAGGGTTGACCTGAATTGATAAAGGAAGTTTCCTGAACCAATGAAATCATGGGTCCAGTCCCTATCCCTATTACAAAAACAATAGAATGTGTTTCTTTTTGGCCAGATTGATATCATCCCATGGCTCCTTTAATTGGGCTGAAAGAAGACTGTCAGAGTCAACTCAATAAATACATATTATTGGCTATTGCAATCAATGATGCTGTGGTTGTTTTATCCACGGATGTGCATGGTATGACCTAAAGACCGGTATTTATTTGTCTTTCAATACTTCAAACTTCCAACAACCATACCTATTGGCTTGTGGCAGAACTGAAAAAGTGTGTCACTGTTCACTTTCTACAACTTTGTCTTGAGGGCTATATACCCAAAAACACCACCTTCTTTCTGATGGCTGCCCTTCCATTGGCTGCTGTCTCCAAATGTTGCACAACCATGCTGGTTACTTGATGCTGCCCTTCAGCGGGTCCTTCACTGTTCCAGCTTCTTCCCCTCTTCAGCCTCCTCCATGGCAGCCACAGCTTCGATATTTGCTGCCATCCATCTCCCTGCCCTTCCAGTATTCTGCCCAGCCCGGCTGTTGTGGGGCCTGCATCACAACATCAAGACTGTTGGGTTGGCTGGATTTTCATATTTTACCAGCAGAGTGGGGGATGGAGCTCTAGCCATTTAGAGTTAAGAAATGCTTGTAAAGGATTCTGATGAAACTGTTCTGGAGGGCAGATGTGGCATCTCTGACAGGTCCAAGTCTCAATGTCATAAAGTAACCTTAAACATCATGCTACAATTTTTAATTTAAAATCCCAGTACTGTGTGAAGTACTGCAAAAATGTAACCAGAAATGACTTTCCAGAAATGAGAATTGACTCCAAATTTATGTTTAAAACTCCCACTAGTTCTAAATTCAATTCATGATTTAGCTGAAGGCAGAAGGCCTCTTCATCGGCTAAACACGTTCAGAATTCTTCACTGTACAAAGGGACAGCTCTTCATTCTTCAAGCCATCCATCTATTCAGTCTTTCTGCTGATACACAATAGCTGGTATGTCAAGAAGTTATATACATAGGATTTAAGTCTCCTGATGTTTTCTACGGATGGAAATTATCCCATCTGGAAACCTGTCTGTTTGCCTACTTGTCACTCTAGCGTTGTCACACTGTGCCTATACAGTGCAGAAATAAGGTGCAGACTACACCTTCACTCATTTAGTTTAGGCCAGTACTGGGGAAATCAGATAATCGATGGGAGGAAATGTATCCAAATCACTTCCAGTAAGGGAGGTAGAGTGGGTAGAACCCTGGATTCAGCAGCAAAGCATTGGAGTTCAAATGCTTGTTTTGCTTCTATGTGACTTTGGGCAAATGACTTCCCCTCTCTGGGCCTTGGTTTCCCGCTCTAGGTGGATTGGGTAATCTCTAAGGTCACTTCCAGATCCAAATTCTATGATCCCACAAACCTGCCTATAAAAGGTGATTTGGGCCTTGCTAAATCGGAGAATTCACACAAGTTCATGCTTGCATAGACCAGGCAGGAGCTCTGCAGATCAAATTGCTATTAGCAACATCTCTGGGGTGAGCCCAACTTGTGGGGAGGGGCTTCCCTGGGAGGCACAATGGATGGCTCCCTCTGGAGCTCCCCACAGGTCTTTTAAACCAGACTGACCAGGAGAGGCTCAGTGAGCTGGATTATTGTTGGCTCAACTATTTTCTGTCATTTCTTCACATTTCCTTTAGGGGAATTGTTCATTGTTCCAATTCTCATGACTTTTTGTATAAGAAAGAGGAAATGGCATGATTAATAGCTCCTTTTTGTGTCTTGTTCAGTTTCTTTCACAAGCAAAAGGTGAGGGGAA
Organism: Trichosurus vulpecula; assembly: GCF_011100635.1. Classification (NCBI taxonomy): domain Eukaryota; kingdom Metazoa; phylum Chordata; class Mammalia; order Diprotodontia; family Phalangeridae; genus Trichosurus; species Trichosurus vulpecula. The sequence goes on from NC_050577.1 coordinate 298,329,783, forward strand.
GAATAGCTTTAAAGAAAGACCATCCTTGCCAACCAAAATATCCCTAGCAAAAAATGAGGCAGATGAGACAGGATCAAAGGGAAGGGTCAAGGAGGATTTTTGCCAGGGTCCATCAAGAGTAGCATAAACACTAAGAGATTTTTTTCCCTCAAAGCTGATTAGAGAACAAATTCCCAAGACAGTTTAATCAACTTTAAATGTAACTATATCTTACAAGAACATTATGCAAGTCCCCAAGGCAGCTTCTAAGACTCCACTAGCTCTTTTGTCTTTTTCCTTTTCAATATGAGGGGTGAGTTATCATAGGCCTAAAAGTAGTGTGAGGCACCAATAAGTAACTGGAAACCAAAACTTCAGAGCAGGAGGAGTGGACTACTTCCAGAATAGTTATTAAATACCTACAGGTCAAACAGGATTACTGCAACCAAGCTGAGGTCATCTCATTCAGGAAAAATACCAAGAAAAATCCAGCCGTCCTGGATGACCACCTTCTAATTTGAGACCCGCCGAACAGGGGTGAAAGAGGATTTATTTATTGCACTGGCAGAGTTCACAGTGCCATACACAGAACTTTTGTACAGTGAACATTGAATGCAGCTGAAAACAGGAATTGGAATCAAATAATGGAGGCATAAAAAGGAGAGCTGGAGGAGAGCTGGGGAAAACTGAGAACAGACAGGTAGAAGAAGAGAAAGTAAGCAAGGGCCAAAATGCTAAACAGGGCAAAGAGTCTAAGGCTTTCTTGTTCCAAGTCAAATGGGAATTCAGAAGAAGCGAGGGGAGAGATGATGACCAAATATTTTTAGAATGTCTCATGGTAATCAATCTAGGGGTGTGATGAATCTCAATTTCCTTCTCTCTCTGTTCTCCTTGTGAGGGCAAAGAGTATGGATATTTTAAAATTTGTTATGATTTCTCACCAGCTGGAGTCTCTAGGCTTTTACCGAAAACTTGTGTGCTTTTCAGGAAGTGGTCAAAAAGACATTATCAAGGAGACGGGCTGGGCTGGTCACATTGTGAAAAGGAGAGACAACAGAGGCTCAGCCCAAGCAGCACGTGGGTATGTCCAAAACATGAGAAGAACCATCAGGCAGATCCTCTATGGAGAGTTAATGGTAAAACATGGGCAAGAATGGCATAGGATGAGCGAGCCCCATGGGGCTGCAATCTACACTAGCAGAGGGAGTGGTTCCCATACTGATGAGATTATCAATTTGCTCAAGTTCTTTAAACTTCTGTAACTGGGAGTGAGATGAGGCTCATGCATGTGCAGACGTCATCAGCTTGCTAAGAAGGAGTCTCCATGTAGAAGACGCTAGGGAGCTGCTTCAGAGAGAATCATGATGTCCTGGAAGAGGCTAGAGCAGGCAGGGCCATTGTGCAGCTAGTGCTGTTGGCTAACCAGACCCTGACGTTGACAGATCTTCTGGTGTCATGGACCCTTTGTGCAGTCTGGTCAAGTCTATGGATGCCTTCTCAGAAGAATATTTTTAAATGCATAAAATCCTTAGGATTACAATGGAAACCAAAGTTTATGAAAATAAGGAAGTCATTTTTCCCCATCCAAGTTCATGGACCCTCTGAAATCCGTCCACATACTCCAAGTTAAAACTCCCTGATCTAGAAGTCTAAATTCCAGTCAAGAGCTAGAAGACCAAGCTCATGAGCCCAACCCCCTAACTTTATAGGAGAGGAAACGAGGCCCAGGGAGGTGAAATGACCAACCCGAGGCCATTCAAGTAAGCATCAGAGTTAAGATTTGAAGCCAAGGCCTCTGACTCCAGAAGCAAAGCTCTTTGTCCCATTGTCTCCCTAGTCAATCCCGCTTTGGCAGAGCATCTTCTAAAGCAAGCATCCACAGTTAATGCTGTCATTGTAGTAGGAAGAAGGCATGTGGGGCTCTGAAGCAGAGGAGGAAGGGAGCAGCAAGTTTGTGATGCCTTTTCCAGGGAAGGTCTCATCCTAGCAGGGTTTCCCTTAAATAGTGACTGTATAACACCTGATAGTTCTGGTGCTTCCCCCAGTGTTGCAAAGGATCTAGATGAGGGGAAGGCTACCACAGCGCTCTTGAAGCTAATGAGAAGAATCAGTGGTGTGAGCGCAAGGAAAAAACCAGTTGAAGCTGGGGCAGCTAGGTGGCGCAGTCAGTAGAGCACTGGCCCTGGAGTCAGGAGGACCTGAGTTCAAATCCGGCCTCAGACACTTGACACATGTACTAGCTGTGTGACCTTGGGCAAGTCACTTAACCCCAACTGCCCTGCCAAAAAGCAAAAAAAAAAAACAAAAAAAAAACAAAAAAAAAAAACAGTTGAAGCAAACCAGAAACACAGATTCCAGCAAGCCCAGTATGACTGTTCTCTGGGACATGATGGTTCCTACTTTGTTAGTCTGAAGGCTCCCTGACTTACAAAGTTTCCACCAAATTGATTTCGAGTGTCTTGGCAAGTCCAGGATAGCTGAACAGGATTACTGCAGTTAATCAACAAGTATTTATTAGATGTTTACTCTGTGTTAGGCACTTTTCTACACACTGAGGATATAAATAAAATTTTTTTTAAAAAACAGCTCCTGCCCTCAGGGAGTTTACATTCTAATGGCCACAATATTTTTACCAATCCCTAAGGAGGTGCAATCTCCTTGGGGCTCTACAAAGAAGCAGGCCATTGGAAGATCATGGCACAATTCCGTTGCTTGGAGAAGGTCATCAGTACTGTATGTCAGTTTCATGATGGCGCGCTTACATGGGTTCTGGAGAATGGATGATGCTCTCACACTTTCCTAGTCACCAGAAGAGTGAAGCAGGGCCGTGTGCTTGCTCACATGGTTCTTAGCATGATGTTTTCAGCAATGTTGTCAGACATCTTCAACAAGGAAGAAAATGGCATCGAGGTCAGCCACCCCACCGATGATAAATTATTTAACTTGAAAAGGCTACAAGCCAAGACTAAAGTGGAGAGAGAGTTGGTGTGCAATTTTTCGTTTGCAGATGATTGTGCAGTCAATGTGGCCTCTGAAGCTGAGATGCAACAAAGTGTGGGTCAATTCTCTGCTGCTTGTGCTAATTTTGGCCTGATGATTAACACCAAGAAAACAGAGGTTCTCCACAAGCCAGCACCACACCATCCTTACATGGAACCATTAGTTAATAGCAAATGGAGAAATTCTGAATACTGTGGATGCAGTATACTCTCCAGGGATGTACACACAGATGATGAAGTTGATACACACATTGCCAGAGCCAGCTCAGTGTCTGGGAGGCTCCAAAGCAAAGTGTGGGAGAGAAGAGGTATTAGGCTGCCTACCAAACTGAAGGTCTACAGAGCTACTATGCTGACCTCATTGTTCTGTGCCTGTGAAATCTGGACAGTCTACCAGAGCCATTCTAGGAAACTGAATTGCTTTAATTTGAATTGTCTTAGGAAGATTCTGAAGATCGCCTGGCAAGACACTGGATACTGGTACTGGATACTGAGGTCCTTTCTCGAGCTGGACTGCCAAGCATTCAAACTCTAATGCAGAGAGAGCAACTTTGAGGGGTTGGCTATGCTGTCTGAATGCCAAAAACACATTTGCCTGAAAGCCTATTTTACTGAGAATTCCCACAAGGCAAGTGCTCACACAGAGGTCAGAAGAAGTGATCCAGGGACACTCTCAAGGTCTCTCTGAAGAGCTTTGGAACTGATTGTGAGGCAAGGGAGACACTGGCAGAGGATGGCTCAGAATGGAGTACATGCATCAAAATAGGTGCTGTGCTCTATAAACAAAGCAGAATTGCAGCAGCTTAAAAGAAAAGTGAGATGTACGAATTTCAAGACATTTCCTCTCCAAATATTCATACAGACTCTTTATGCCCGACCTGTGGCAGAACTTTTCAAGTTTTTAGTGGTCCGATCAACCACAGCTGGACACACTGTACCTTCACCCCAACATAGCGATGTCACTTTGGTCTTCTTTGAGCATGAAGGACAACAACCAACCATTTTTCTGATCCTAAACTTGTCCCTTCCTCTCTGTCCACCAAGCTGAACAAGCACATCGATCAGACCTTTCAGGTAATCTAGAAACAGGAGTTGTAGAACTCTACCCTTAACTGCTTCTTTCAAACTTTCTCTTAGGCCTGTCTCTTCCTGTCCCCAATGGCCCTCAGCTGTTATAGATCATTAGCATACTCTAGCAATGGTCTGGCACCCTACAGCCATCCTTATTAGATACTTCAAAAGAAAAGCAAGCTATACAGAATAGAGACTAACAGTTCTTATTCTGTTCTACTCTCCATATGCAAATACCCATTCTAGTTGCTATTAGGTTCAGAATAGAAATAAAAATTAATATTAATGAAAAGGAAACTACATCTTCCCAAGTTCTATGGAGGTGCTTACATTTTGTCTGGGACTGCCTCAAGACACTGTCTGTCCCCTAGAAAAGCTACTTCTTCCTTCCACCCCTGATTCCCCCAGCTGCTGGTGCCTTCCTCTCCCAGGGACTCTTCATCTTTTTTGTATATCTTGATCCACACACACACCTCCCCCTGGAGAAGGCCAACTCCTAAAGGCCAGGTAACAAATGGTTGTTGAGTAACTACTTGACTGACATAACGCTGATTGATAATGAGGCTCCAGTGAAGAGAGAAGAGAGATGGCCAGCTTTACCACTCGCCCATCCCAGAGGGCGGGCTGACAACAAAGAGCCAG